>NW_017304758.1:4105438-4114113 GCF_001594115.1 Trachymyrmex septentrionalis
ATGTGTGTCGATATCTCGCGCTACGTCGTAATTTACGACAGTCTTGATATGTGGAATGTCCAAGCCTCGTGCTGAAAAATGAGAATTGTGAGATTTTGTGAGCTTTTCACAAAATGAGAATTTCGCATATATATATATATATATATATATATGCGAAATTCTCATTTTGTGAAAAGCTCACAAAATCTCACAATTCTCATTTTTCAGCACGAGGCTTGGACATTCCACATATCAAGACTGTCGTAAATTACGACGTAGCGCGAGATATCGACACACATACACACAGAATAGGAAGAACAGGACGAGCCGGTGAAAAAGGTACGGCATATACTCTTGTGACGGAGAAAGATAAGGAGTTCGCTGGACATTTAGTGAGAAATTTGGAGGGAGCAAATCAAGAAGTGCCAAAGAGCTTGATAGATCTGGCTATGCAAAGCGCATGGTTCAGAAAATCAAGATTTAAAGGTGGGAAAGGAAAGAGTTTAAATGTTGGTGGAGCAGGACTTGGTTTCAGAGGCAGACCCAATTCGTCGAATTCGGTATACATCATAGCGATAATTTATATAATTGGTTATATTCTAGAAAAATTGGAACAATAATTGTATTTTAGGGTGGATCGACATCGCAAACATCCAAGGATATCAGCGAGGTAGTTAAAAAATTGGAAAGACATGGACCTGGTAGCGACAGACTCTCTGCTATGAAAGCTGCTTTTCGAAGTCAATATAATTCCCAGGTGAGACACATGTAGTTATTTTTATAAAATATATCTTATGAAATTAAATTTAGAAATAGAAGTGTTTCTAATATAATTTTGATACACTAGTTCCGAGCGTCATCAGATCACACTTGGGAACAGACGATCACTCCACCTTCCGTGATAATGCCGCCTCCACCAACCGTTCCACCACCGAAACCTGCAACCGAAGATAGTCAAGCTTCCAATTCTTCGGGACCGGAACGTAAAAGAGTTCGAAAAAGTCGATGGGAATGATCAAGTTAGTGTATTATTATTTGTGCATATTATATAGCAGATACATACATCATATTATAACGAAACGATAATGAACTGAGAAACTTGTTTTATATTACAATAAAATTTAATTTTACCAATTCGTATGAAAGAGCTATCGCTATTCCAAACTCATATCTAATCATCAATCCGATTGATCCGATCCCAGCTTATAACTCTCAACGACATGTTACTCTTATTTTGCTGCAATTTTACGGAGGTCAAACAGCGTGCAGTTCCTGTATCAATCTGTAATCGCATCTTTGAAAGCGCGCGTACGCAATTTGCTTAGAGTGAATCACTCTATAATTATCCCATAAGGAGCCGTGGCCGTGATCGTGTATCTGCAGCAATCCTTTTAATTTTGTACCTCTAATTACGCCTTACAAAAGTGATTGTGACTATCCTTCCGGTAATTACGCTAAAAAAATGGTATTTATTTTTTAATCTCAATTTATTAACAATTTACACATGTATAGAAAATACGATACATACATTTTTATTTAAAAAAGAGATAATCCAATCTCTATATGTGTAATTTTAAAATTATCGAAGCTTTGGGATTTTTGTAAAAAAACATTAAAGCAAATTCAAGAATATTTTGTGAATATTAAAAAAACATAATGCGTAACTGAGACGATATATGGCAGAATCTTGAAATAACTACACTCTATTTTATCTACTATGCCTTTATTTTTCTGAAAATATTCATCACCTTCATTGACATCACCCTCGCGGTGTATGCGAGCGCAAGCCTGAATAAGGATAAGTTTTCCCTTAATATGGTGATTAAGCTAAAGGGTAACGCTCATCGATTATGTACTCGACAATCGAGTGGGATGTTAATGACAGTCGGTAGAATCGCTTCTCCAGACACGTGTCTCCACGTCATTAAATCACGTCGATACGCTTTGATCAGAGATGTCGGCGCGTGGTACTGCAATGGAATTTCTAATGCCCGTGAATCGCCCAACATCCGCATTCACGGTCATCTGCCAAGGTCGCAAGAGCATTATCTCTCTTTTACCTTGTTCGATTCTCCGCGCTACTCTGCATCGCGTCGATTCTAGTCGAATTCGCTATTCCTTCAAAAACATTAGTGAATATATTTATGATTTCAGATTTCTTATCCAAATTATATTGCAGCATTTATTTTAAATGGTCTAAAGATTAAGGATTCTTAAGGATTTATACATTGCGGCATCGCAGGGCTACTCTTTCTTCTAGTTTTTTCCGTTTGTTGCATGTGGATCGTTGAACCCAGCGACTTCTTCGCGGCATCTATATTTTTACCACTAAACTTTTCCATAGCCCTAGTATAAGAGCCGGTACAAATTCGCCCCCAGACTTTCCGGTCCTCCGAGCATTGCCTGTTTCTTCCTTCGCTACATGTTCGTTGGATGTCACTTTTCTTTGTGACTCTACAAACGTCCTCCTTCTCCAGAGACGTGCTGGAGCCCGTAGCGACTTGGACGTCCTCCCATGATATATTTACGTCAGATTGCACGCTGGATGGTGTTGGGCAACTGCTGTCGCTGGACAAGGAGGAGGATCGAATGAAAGACGGTGGTACTATCAGTTTCATTTGCTCCTCCGATTGATTGTCGTTCGAGAGTGGTTCATTTTTTGCGCGAGAATTCGTCTTGCAAAGACTATTATCTTGACTGTCATGGATAAGATTGTCGTTTAAAATAATTTTTGCAATCGATGTCCTTTTTCTCAGATTTTCCAGATTTTCTTTGGAAGTACTCTGGGAATTGTCCACCCGCTGCAGAATATCCTTGAGATTTACATTCGCGGGATCAGCATCAAAACTCGGTTTGGTTCGTCCGATCTTAGATATCTTAGGTCCGAGTTTTCCATTAGTCGCGGCAACAGTTTTTTTCGGCGTTTTACGATTGTCGTCTTTGGCTGCGACATTTATGTCCGAATATATGTAATTAGGTAATCTCTCCTTTTGATGTATCGAAACGGTAACCCTCGGTTGCATTTCTAATAGTTTCGGATATTTCTCTTCATTTTTGTTCATTTTCTCTTCATTTCTATTCACTTTCTCGAGCGTTTCCATCTTGCCGGACATAGCACCTTTTACGCATTGCTTATATTTCTCGTCTATCGTAGTATCGAGGCTGTTTTGAGTATCCGCATTTTCGACGAAGATACTCTGTTCGTTACTCTCTTCAGGTCGCAAGAGCGACCATCGATCTAAATTTGTGTCTTCGTTCTGAATCAATGCTTGCGAAACATCGATAACATCACTCTCCATCATGGAATCTCTTTCATTTTTCGCGAGATCGTTCTTCGTGCCGTCATGAGTCCCGTCCTCATTGTCATCATCCTCGTTGCCAGAATCGTTATCGAGGCTCTTCAAGATGCCCTCATTCTTCTCGTTGCGCTTCCTAAGCTCCTCCCAATTCTTTCGCGGCTTGTAACTCGTTTTTCGCCTGACGATCTTGCTCTCGGTGATGTTGATGTCCGGGATAAAGAGACGCAATGCCTTCGTGCCGGTCGGGAACGTCATCTCGTTGATCCGTCTCTCGGACATGATTGCCCTCAGACTTGTCTTCGTGGCGACCTCCTGATGCTTGTTGAAGGCAGAGACTAATTGCGCTACCGTATACTTTGGCTCCTCGTTCTCTGATTCGGTGGAGCGGTCCTCCTTGTCGTCAGACGCCGCCGAGTTGTTGGAACGACTGGACACATCAGAATGTTGACGTTCGCAAGGACGTTTGTCCGCGTTGGCGGGCATCACGTTGCGGCACAACGGCATCTCGTCTGAATCCTCTGTCAAAGTGTCCGACTCAACGGACTTGAGAGAATCTAGATTCTCCTCGGATTCCCCTCCCCCCGAGATAAGTTTCTTCGAAGTTCGCGGTTCTATAGTTTTCGTTGATCGCGAATCATTATTCGACTCGACGTAATTCCGATCATCGCTGCAGAAATTGGATGTCTTCACTTCTGTCGACGAAACGATTGGCATACTTTGGTCAATCTTTTGATCGATCTTATCGGATATTAAATCAATATCCGATTTTGCATTGACGATCGAGGGAGCGAATCTAGAAGACGCAATCTCAGCGCCGAGTTGCTTGAAAATCGGCAACATGTCCTTGGTTCGCACATAATGATAGCTCTTCCTTCGCCGTTTCAAACATTCCAGACTTCTATAGATATCCAAGACACCCTGAGACTTCGACAGGGATCTCAAGCCGTACAGTTTCTCGCGAGACTTACTGATTACGAGGTTCATCGTAGCGACGGCACCGGCTCGTTCGCAATTGATCGCTGAAGATCCATTCAGTAGACATGCCTGAGACTGAACGCGATTCAGACTGCGTATCTTCGACAATATACCGCGACTCAGGCCATGATTTAGATTAGCCTGGGATCGGCTCTGAGCTTTGTTCAACAGTCCTTGAGTTTGTTCTTGGTTCAGCAGACAGCTCTGGCTTGCGCAGCTCAGGCTGGTTCTGGAGGAGTTCAGGCTAGCCTGAGAATCCGCCGGGCTGGCGAATCCCTCGCTACCTACCAAACTTGAGTGACTTCCGGTTAAGCGATGGCTCAGGCACATTTCGCTTTGACTGAGCATGCAGTCTTGTAAGCCCTGTTGACGATGCTGCTGATAATTCTGATCGCTTTGAACATCCCCCTGGCAGAGACTCGTCTGGCTCATCAGCGCGGCTCTCCTTAGGTTCTCGCGACTGACCACGCGCTCTAAAAGAACCTCCCGCGACTTTGACAGATACCTTCGTAGATGCGGCGACGCCTGTGTCGGGGCACCGCGCAACCAGTCATGGCGCAGGCATTGCTTCGCGGTCATCCGTGCACTTAGGAAATAAAAAAATTAACTTAGTCATCATCAGTCATAAAGATAATAATTTAATAAATTGAAGCATAATAAAATTGAACTATAATTATTCATGTAACTTATAAACAGTAAGTAGGCCATGTTGGTTACTAGACTGTATAGGCTATATTGAGTACAATTATCCTGCAACAATTATCCTGTAAACTATTCCAATGTTTCGTAACATTTCAAATTTTCAAGATTCTTCAGAATTCATAATTTTTAATTATATCTGAGAGTACGAGTCGAATTTTTACATGACGAAATGTAAAAAAGGTTTGAAGGAAGAATTGAAATCGTCGATTATAATGATTATATACCTTGGGTCTAGCACCAAAAGCTTCGCGACGAAGTCCTTCGCCTGCACCGAAATATCCTCGAACAACTCTTCAGGGAAATCCACTTCTCCTAAAGATATATTTTGGAAAGTCTCCTGATCGGTCTCTCCGCCGAAGGGCGAAAAACCCGTTAACAATACGTAGGTTGTGACACCGAGCGACCTAGAAAAGGGAATATTTTCGAAGAAAACCTGATCCGCATCTATAAAAGGGCTAACGAAACACACCGCATTTGGTCTTACCACATATCGGCTGCCAACGTGATTGGCTCATAATGCAGTATCTCAGGCGCTGAAAGAGAAATGTAAACATGATTGAATATATGGAAATGTACGCACAATAATAGTAGTATTCACCGAATTCACGCGCCGAGGTCTCTCCTCCGCACGTCCACACTTATTTCGTGTCCAATGACCTCACTCACACGTGACGTCACGTGGATTCGCAAGCATCATTTTTATTTACGTATGAAAATCGTGGGCTGATGAGTGAAGATAAGGAGAATCGGGACAAACCGCATTTGGGATGCTGTGGCAGTGAGTTTACGCATCGGAGTTTCAGAATTTTGGCGTTTGTCGCCTAATTATGAATTCAGTTAAATACACTAGTGTGCATATTAAAGTCATTCTACACTGCAGCACTGATCCAATCCGAATGTATAGGTAAAAGTGAAATATGTCTCATGATAAACTGCCTAATACATATTTTACTAAATATATCCAGAAATGGGATAGAAAAGAAATTCATTTCCTAAGTCGGGAATGAAAAAAGAATTTTTTGTTAGATTCTCTCTCTTTGCGCTATCTGGGGAACTTTCGTACAAAAAACAATTATATTCTATTTTCTGTAACTAAGGAAAAAAAATTTCTACCTATAGTATTTCGTCTAATTTCGTTATGTAAATAGAATATATATACATATTAGTTTAGGCAATTAAATAAATTATATGTAAAGCTTTTATATTAATAGAGTATATCTATTTTAATCTTTCATTTTGTTGATTAATATCGAATGAAAAATATGTTCAGACACAGCTTAGATTGAGTTCAGCAGATTAATCAGTTAGCGCTATTTATCTCGCTAAAACTGCGGAAGTGTGCCAATTTGGTAATTTAATTTTCTATTCTTGTATCTAATTAATAAAGATTTATTTTGATATTATTTGTATCATTAAAACGATTTGAACCGAACAGAGTCTGCTCAAATCAGGTACTGTTCTCAATCTGCTCTCAATCTGCCTCTAAGATTATGTAGGACTTTGCTCGGTTTCTGCTAACAATCTGCTAGCATATCCAGCAGGCTTTGTCATATTTCCGACAACAATTTGCTGACAATGTAATATAAACAATTTGTTGCCTTTCTGCAATAAAAAATTGATAGCAGGCTCTGCTCAAAATCTATCTCCGCAGGCTTTGCTATTAGAGTAGTCACCTGCTTCTGCATGAAACCGAAAAACTTTAATGCGAGCAGAATGAGGAGATACAATTGCAATAACTTCCAAGTTATCACCGTCAGATCATCAGATCGGATTGACTCGGCTGACAATACAATTTTAAACTACCCACCGCCGACTTCACTGATTCTATTATTTCGTAGACAGTATGTGATCGTGCGCGGTGGCGACACGCATAAATTAAATCGCACACGGCGAGTATAATGTCTACCGGTTCTGCCTGTTAAATAGACGGATTTGGAGCACCCTGTCGTAACGGTTACCCCCTCCGACATCTCGCCGCTTGACATTTTGCTATACAGCGAGTGAGGAAATGAGATAAGTGGGCGGGCGTGACCGATTGAAGTTGACACCGGCAATGATTAATTGATAAATAATTTTCGGCGGGTCCGAAGGAACGCGTCACTTTAAATTGCAAATCATATTTGGACTTATGACGGACCCGACGAAGAAGCATTGTTCCCGCGAGATCTCAATTTTCACGAGGGAGGGACGGGGATAAAGAGGGAAAGAGAGAAAAGAAAGGAAAAGATCTCGCACAAAGGAGGAACGTTAATTCATTGGCCGTCTGATTTTGTTATTTATTTCGTTCCGCGACGTAAAGGCCACGTACGCGTCGATTACCTTGCCTGGAAACGGCACGATTTGAAGAGACCGACGTCAATTATATAGCAGAAGGAAAAGAGGAGTCGAGAGGGCTACCACTGTGTGCGTGTGCGTAATGGGGCCCCCAAGCTTTATTAAAGGCGCACGTCTGCGAGCAATGAGGCTAACGTGTCAATTAATATCGATTATATTTGCGATCTCGCTACGGTGATCGTCAATTAGCGGGCCCAGATAATGATCGGTAGCAATTAAGCCGCGCGGCAAAGAGCAAAGAGCGCGGACGTACCACCTGGACGAGTTCCCCTTCAAAACGACGTCACGGTGATTCCTTGGCACCGAATAATGCCATGCCGATGCGTGCTGTCTTTTGACAGCCATAATGTAGCAATTTATATTTTTATATTTTTGATTAAGGGAGTTTGTCAAACCGCTATCAGCACCGATCTCTCAAACTGTTAGCTCGAATTGTTGTGCTCGAAAAAGAGCTATAAAGCATGTTAAACTTTCGAAATCTTAAATAACATTAATACATTGACATTTAGTATGTCGCAATAGAATATGAAACATTTATTACATTCTTCTTACTCGTTGTAATCATAAATTGATAACCTTTATGATCTTAAAAAATTAATTTTGTCCGAAAATTGATTTTACCATTTGCGTCTTTTCATGCAACTTTTATCGATTTTATTTAAAGCATTTTTTTTCTACAAAAATAAAACATTTTGGGACAAATAAAAATGGGACACTCTGAGTGTACATATATATATATATATATCTTTTTTTTCTAAAGTGAATCCGAACCGATGACTTATGTGTGCCACTTAAAATTAAATTGCCCATCGATGTGTTAAGTAAATGAGATTATAATAAGTACTAAGAATTTTAGAAGACTCACTCACCGACATAATCCGGCGTACCAAGAATCTCTCGGACCTCAGTGCCCTCGAGGATCACTCTCGAAATCTCGAAGTCGCATAACTTAACGTCGCAGTCCGGAAAGGAGCCCATCATGACCAGATTTTGAGGCTGTAAAGAAATCAGGGAAAAAAGATTTCTACGCACACGTGTGTGAGAAAAATGGAAATGTTTCCTACATCATTCTGACTTTTTTTAATAAAAATTTCCGAGGCACACGAGAACGTGCATAAATTACATTATACTTATTGCCAATCGATTGACAACATTTTGTATTAACAAAAAAGATAAAAGAAATGTTATAAAAAAAACAGAATTCAAATTTAAAATTTCACAAACTTTCGTAACGAGTGTCAATAAAATTCGATGAAAATCTTCAAAGTTTTTCGAAGATAAGAGAGAAATCTCTTGAAAATTCCGGATTTTCCAGGTAACACTCTGTATCTAAATATGTGTGAGATCAGAATTGTATATTAATACAACTTTTTTAATTTTTTCTAC
>NW_017304758.1:4114213-4114811 GCF_001594115.1 Trachymyrmex septentrionalis
TCTGTATCTAAATATGTGAGATCAGAATTGTATATTAATACAACTTTTTTAATTTTTTCTACTTTCTTACTTATCTACTTTATAAAGTGGATCTGTTTAACTTCTGACAAGCTAAACTATTAACCGCCTCATCGTATAATTAAATCACCTTGCATACCTTATCTCGCGAAACAGATATCTAGTTTTGTGGAGATCGCGTTCGTATCTCGAAGAGTTCAACTATCTATCGCCGGTTTTATTGCGGTCGTAACCAAAGGGATGCGATCGGTCTTCCGCATGTTCGCGCAGATAAGGGCGCGCGAGCATATTAACGGCGTGAGGAAGCGATTTCTGTATCACGTTACGGAACGCCTGGTATCATTGCCGGTTCCGCTGGTGAATGGAATTTCGGTGTATGCGCGTCGTTTAGATTATGGAATCGCGATACTATGACTGCGCTTCGACGATCGTTTCTGAGATGCGCACGAAGATACATCGTGCATTCTTCCGCATCCGGTAATCGTCCTTTACTTCGAATTCCATGTTCGTTTCGAGAATGACTCCGATAGAGATATCTCGCGACAGAGAGAGAAAGAGAGACAAAGGAGAGTTCAATGAG
>NW_017304758.1:4114911-4119394 GCF_001594115.1 Trachymyrmex septentrionalis
GAGAGAGAGAGAGAGACAAAGGAGAGTTCAATGAGCGCAGTGCGGGACTCAACGGCCCAGCTGGCCGCTTTTGATGCGCCTACACGAAGAGAATTATCTTAAAATTCACCCTGAAAATATTGTAATTGTGGTACAATATTTTAAAGTACAATATTTTTACCATGCATTACAAAATTAATCAATCTTATTTTATATTTTATTGTAGTTTTATTAATAAATGAGAGAAATTTAAAACATAAAATTTTGCGAAATGTCCCAGAATGTCACCATATTCTCGGAGTAAACTCTAAGACAAAATTCTCTCCGTGTAGAGATCTTTTAATAAGAGTCTGAAAAGGAGGAATCACTTTTAATTGGTCGGCTATATTTTAACAATTCCTGAGAAAAAGAAAGAGCGAAAGATAGAAATAGATAGAACAGAATAATAAAGAGAAAGAAATAGAGAAAGAGAGAAATAGTAAATGTATTTTCCTATGTTCTTTTTCCTCGCAAATTTGTATTAAAATTACTACCCTGCATACGCAAAACTGCGGCTCGTGTCCAGATTCTTATTGGAGGGTCTCTAGATGCGCTGTTTTTAGGACAATCTGATAAATAGTAGCATCTGTTGTCAATATAAATCCTATCTCGATGCCGGTTACAACCAGGTTGCTGTATTCATTGCGACGAAGCGGCCAAATCGGTCGTAAACAAGGGAAATAATTAGTCGCGAAAGTCATCGAGCTGCCATGATATTATTCCAAGATAATTTATAAAAACGTATCAGGCATGAAGGAGCATGCGAACTACTGCGCTAACGATTTGCAGCGGATCGTACCGTTCAAAGACACGCCGACAATCCAATTACCATAAATCGTCAGTAGTAACCGGCATGTAATGAAGGTCGCTGACTACCGAAGGCTGCATTATTATAATTGCTGACATAATCTAGATCGCAACAATCTCGATTTGACATATTTTATATTCTATATATTGATTAATATCGCGACTTTCACCAATCGCTAGATCATTTGATTGAACACTAAGAGAAAAATATTTCATACTTGTAACTGTATATGATTGCACATTAAAAGTAATTGTAAAATAATTAATAATAGTTGGAAATTCCATTTTTATAATTTTCCTACTGTAATGTTAGTAATAGTAATATTATAATTTAATAATAATTATATTTTTATAATTCTATATATAAAAAAATACTAGTTAGAAAATAGTTCTAAATCATCCTTTGATTTTTACATACACGAGAAAAATATTCGATTGAATTAAGTGGAATTTTGATGGTAAATGAACGATCCGAAATTCTGGAGGGAGTTGAATCTACTAGAGTTTTGATAAAATTCTAATCAGAAAAAAATCTAGTAGTTTTAACCAACATTCTGAATTCGTTCATCTTCCATCAGAATTCCAGTTAATTGAACCAAACATTTTTCTCCGTATACAAATTTATTAAAAAATATTGACACTTATTCCTTAAAAATAAAGGTCATCATGTTCAATAATTAATTATTCGCCATTATATGACCAAATCCGGCAGCTAGCAGACTAATGATTTATTGAATACGATTTTTATTTTGAGAAATTAATTGCCGTTGTTTCTGAATAAATTTGTATGTGAAAATTGTTTCTGTAAAAATCAAAGAATAATATTCACTTTTTTGATAACTTTATATACAGTTAACATCGAAGATTATCATGAATTATAGTCATTTTTTTCGGCGTAAAAAACTATAAATATAATTATTTTAGTACAATAACATTATAATAATAACTGTGGAAAATCGAGTTCCTAACCATAATTATTTTATCATACAATTAAAGACATAAATATCAAACACTTTTTTCAGTGAACAATCGTGAGCAACGCATGTACATCGCATGTATTCGCAAGTGGAGCAACAACTCGATTGAGCAAGATACCATAACGTGGCAACTATAGCCATCCGTAGGTGTCGATGTATAAAGATCGTTCGTTTTCTTTTTTCATGGTAAATAGAAGCGTGCTTCTCGAACGTCAGCTCATCTGAAGACAAAGCGCGACGGAGGACGACCCTTTTTCGAGCCTCGTCGGCGTTTGGCTCGGTCAGCATCATCGTCGCTTTAGCGGGAGGAGCCTTGGACATTTTCACGTAGGCGCGCCTGAATATTCAAAGTTTCTCTTGGCCACGCGTGCGACTAATAAATAATGACAAAAGACATAAAAATAAATCCCGCCGGCCCTCGGAGATACGTAATTCCCTCGACGGGGCCATTACGTGGCGGGAATATTACGCGGCCGTGCTCTCTGCACGTCGGGCTTTACATACGCAATAGATTTAATATCGCACAGAAGTTTGCAAATACGTGCAATCAAATGACAAGCAGGCCACACTAATGAGAAGACTATAAAGAATAATGCGACTCGCAATCACGCTCGCTAATCAAAACGGCAAACACCGCCCATCTTCGTCTGCTGTTCTCGATCTTCTCCAAGGCCTTTTTCAAGAGATTTATTTTCCGCCAGATCTCGTTTTTCCGTCGAACGACTCTTCGATTGAGCAGATAGTGCGAAGTAATTCTCATTCTGGCCGGCCTGCCGCTTGAGAACTCGAAGAGATCGGATGACGCGATCAAAAGCTCAAACGTGGCGCGTTGTATGCGAATCCAATTTACAATGAAAATAAGAAACACGATTTATACAATGCTCTTCATGCCCCAGAAATACTAATCAAATATTTAGACTGTGATGTCGAATCTATAGAAGAGATTTTATTCTTTATCCCGTAATGGAATTGAAGAAATATCTAATTTTGGAAAAATTCAAACAAATACTTAATTTTGTAAAAATGTAGATTAGGCCATCGTTTTAGTAAGCTCTTCAATTTAGAATAAAAATATCGAGTGACGTTAACATAAAAAAAACATAAACATATATCTCATATATACGAGTGAAACTGTACATTAACTGTTACATTTTGACTTTTTAATTAATCGCATCTATACAAATTTCGCAAGTTGCAAATGACGAATATCGGATACGGAGTCTGATCTCAGCGAACACCTTGGGCGTTTTGTTAATCAATTTCTTTTAACGTTATGACATTGGTAAATATCTGATGATCAGCTCTCCGCACTCTCCAGAAAGATACAATCGACAATCCCACACGGACTGATCGACGAAATCTTTTCGCGTTGATCAAACAGAAGCGTGGGCTCAACAGATATGTCAAAGTCGTCTGATCGGTCAATCGAAACCATTTGTCCTCCGTGAAATAATTCAATATATTGCACCTGACTGAACGAAACCGGTGGAAAGATCTATGCTAATATATCTCGGACAATAAAACCGTATATTATCAAGTGTTACAGACAAATTAATTACCTGTCGACGTATCTAAGTCTAGAGACCCTATAACAGTCTGACTACGAGATGACAAACTTTTGATTAGCCCGTCATTTTTGTCAACTTCAGGGAAACGTTCCAAGACTCAACTCTGTCAACTCCGAGTATCTTTTATCCTTGTTCAA
The DNA here is from genome assembly GCF_001594115.1 of Trachymyrmex septentrionalis. NCBI lineage: Eukaryota > Metazoa > Arthropoda > Insecta > Hymenoptera > Formicidae > Trachymyrmex > Trachymyrmex septentrionalis. The sequence continues at coordinate 4,118,419 of NW_017304758.1, forward strand.
CATTCGGTAAACAATAAAGATAAAATGATACTCGGATTGACAGAGTCGAGTTTTGGAACACTGCCGTAAGTTAGAATGAGTAAGATATTATAAATTAGAATGAGAAATTATGTATGAAAAGAGACGGTACTCTTTACTATAATTATTACATAACTAAAATACTGACATTTGCACGTTTAATTTCAATCTTCCAATACCATATTCATTTAAGCACTGAAACAAGGTTAGTTAGGTCGCATAATAAAGATTAGCTAGTAAGGATCTCATATTTAATTCACTGATTACTAGTGGCATACATGGACTAATATCAGTGATTATCCACTGATTCAGATTTATATAGAGAGTATATATTAATAAGTAACAAGTTATTTAACAGGGCGATTGAAAACATATATATCGTGGTACTTCGCGCGTTTTGAACTTACTATTTATTACAATCTTTCCTTTCCTATTTTACACTTCGATTCGAATTGTAAAATACATTTGTCTCGGCTCTTTTTCGAGCCATCATCAGCGAATTACGATTAATTTCTAACGGTCGCGTCGCAGTAAACTTCGGTTCAAATTTGCATACATCTTCAGATTCGATGTTTGAAGACTGCAACAGTATATAATATTCTTTCTCACTCTTGCGTTTTGACAAAAGTGCCCGTGACCAGACTCTGTTGTAGAGGCCTTTATCTAAGTCTTGAGTTTATATCCGAACGCTCGATTCGCCACGCTGCGTCGATTTCCCTCGCGCGCGAAATCTCGAGTTATCGGGAGTTGCTCCGGTTATGGCAGGCCAAACGCGGGTATCTCACGGAGGAGGTAAGAAACCAGGTGGTGAATCACCGAGAGTGCGTGCACAATTGGCGAAGGAGCAGGGCGTGGCCGTCGTTCACTGCAATGCGAGAAGCGGCGCCGCGCCGCGCCGCGCCGCTCCGTTCCGTTTTCTTCTCCGCCTTCTTTTTCCTCTCCTCCGCGTCGCGAACTC
>NW_017304758.1:4119494-4121595 GCF_001594115.1 Trachymyrmex septentrionalis
TCCGTCCCGTTTTCTTCTCCGCCTTCTTTTTCCTCTCCTCCGCGTCGCAAACTCTTCGCGATCTTTCGCAGCGATCTCTCGCTTGGTGCAATATCTCTCCGCGGCGCGCTCCCGTAGACATCGCAGTGTGGGCGATATCAGACTCAAGTGGCATCCCGCGATGATCCGACACGAGATCAATGGTCTGTTCTTTCAAACTGAACTCCATGTCTCTTTTTCTCTCCGCTTCTGCGTTGGAGAAAAAGAGGAAGGATGAATGTCGGAGAGAGAAAAAAGAAGAAAATTTACAGTGCAAAAAGTTCGACTGAAAGGAACAGATCTCAAGATATGAATCCAATCATCTGTACTATTATAATAATCTGTTTTAATTCCTTATGAAATTACTTGGAATGGATTTCCATCGGAATTACTTCGTTCTTCCTAAAAAAAAAAAAAAAAAAAAACAATAGAAATCTAAGAAGTAATTAAATGATTCCGATTCGAAATCCATTCTCCGCGAAGCGTGGATTTTACGTGAACGTTTCGACGCGGCGGGGATTCCTCATAGATCCTCTGGCGAAAATAAAAATTGGAGCTTAAAAGGCAAAAATTGAGACAACGAAACATAAAAGAGGACGCTTCAATTTTTCGTTGTCTCCATTTTTACCTCCTGAAAGCTTCGTTTCCGTCATTCTCTCCTTACTCTTTGAAATCTTCGGTGTGAAACCTAACTCGAAAGAGTGAAATTTCTTACTCCTTTGAATTGACGACTGAGCCGCTCTTTTTGAATACCAGCTCAATTGCCAACTCTTTGTCACACTCTTTAGAATCGGGTTCTGTTCCGGTCTAAAGGTCTTAGAGAGTACATTCGATTCCGACTTTTATTTTCGTCAGGATTTCTGTTTTTCCCCCGTACGGTTCGCAAGAAGAGAGAGGAAATCGCGCACATGGAGCACACGGTTCGTTCAGAGTTCACTCGCGAGAACACTCAACACAGCTCCTTTTCTCTCTTTCCCTCTCACGCGCACTATACCTATACGCCGCACCGCCAAATACGGCAGCGGCGTGTTTATGGAGCGCGGGAATAATGTTCACGTCGTACGCAACGACGCGTACGAACGCTCCGTCGAAGTGCTTACGAAATAAATCAGGTGGTACCCATTCGTCGGGAACTTGAGCAACGAGCGGCTCGTAGTAGGTCAAAGTTAATTTATTGCGTCACCCCTTCGCGCGATAAACGTCGATCGACCCATAACTGATTCGCGCGATTAATTTTGCTCTTTGAATTAATCGCGTCGGTCGACCAAGGGTCGCGTCCGGGACCTCTTTGTTTCGCACGAGAGTAATCGAACTCTCGGCTCGGTGCAATGTAAATCGACCTTACTTGCGCGCGAAGATTACAAATAAAAGAAATTCACGAGCGGACGTCGTCGAACGACGCCGCGAGTATCTCGCTACTTTGTTCGAGGATGTCGCTCGAGCTGCTAAAGGCTCGACGATCTCGTTTTCTCTCTCTCTCTCTCTCTCTCTCTCTCTCTCTCTCTCTCTCTCTCTCCCTCTCTTTCTCTTTCTCTCTCCTTCACGCGGCTACTCGCGCGAGGATAACGAGAAGGTATCTTCCCATCCGTAACGAGCGATTCCGACGACCTCGTCGAATCAAAATGCACTTTACGGTATGAAGCTTCTGCATCTCACAGCGTGTTGTTGTCGACAGCTTATTTTTTTCCCGCGGATATCCATATGGTTTTATAACCTGGCACACGTTCACCTCGCAACGCTAATCCAGCTCGGTGTTGTGTTCATTGTGTTCTTTGATTAGTGAGTTGAATGATAAAATAAAATGTGTGTAAAGCCAAAGAGAGAGAGAGAGAGAGAGAAAGAGAGAGAGAGAGAGACACGCAATGCTATAAAAAGTTTTGACATTTCAGCAACCAGTTTGAGTATCCTGTATAATTACGTTGATGGTTCGATAAAATTATTGTCAGATCTGTATCTAACGAAATTTTTAGTTACTTCAGCAAAAGTTCTTCGTTCTTTCTGTGTAAATACTTTACACAAAGAAGTCTTTAATATGTAATCCAGTGCGAATGACCGAATTTGTCATAAGAAGTATCTCAAATTA
>NW_017304758.1:4121695-4138963 GCF_001594115.1 Trachymyrmex septentrionalis
CCTTTAATATGTACTAATCCAGTGCGAATGACCGAATTTGTCATAAGAAGTATCTCAAATTAATTCATGCTATAACATCAATGAAAACGTTATGCTGAAATAACGATATGTCTTTATATGGATACATAGAAACGCGGGTTTCTTTTCGCTGAGCAGCGAATGAACAGCGAATGAAATCAACACCGGTCGACTCGGAGCAAAACATTGCTCGCGGAGGTGTCTCAAGTTTCGAGAGTTTCTTCGGCTCCGTTTTCCATCCTCGTTTATCGCTGCGAACATGACGTGAACCACAGCATCCTGTTTTTTTTTTTTTTTTTTCTAGAATCTGTACGTAGCAGCAAGTTCGATTTCCGTGGATGTCGAAACAATCCGCTGCGCTTGCAATAAATTGAAAACGAGATAAAGCTGCACCCGTGTATTCGATTTCGTTTGTGCTCGAGTGGTGATTTTTATTCTTTCTTCTCGTTGAATCGCGCAACCGTGATCGAGAAGGCCCTATAATCGACATCGTACTCGTACGTTTGCTTTTCTCCGTGCACAGCAATAAATGGCAATTCCAATTGTTTCCAATAGCTTATCGTTCGTCATTCCACACGATCGATAACGACCGATCGTAATTAAAACTCTCCTCCATCACCGCGTTAAGGTGATTCTTTAGTATTATAAATTGAGTTACCATAGAAATGTCTAATTTTCTTTTACATAATAAAGTTGAAATAAACTGAAATTGATGTGTGCAAAATTCTACGCAGGTTAACGATGAAATAAAAGAGAAAAAAAAAAGTGTAATCTTTCACGTGTAACTGAAATGACAGATAAGGCTCGCAGATGCTTGTTTGATTAACTGCACGCAAATCTTACCATAGACTTTTCTCAAAAGCAAGATCATAATAGTTTAAAAAATGACGATTTTAATGGTCACAAAAAAGTAATAGGTCAACGGCCATTCTGGAAAGACATTTACGTGCATGAAGTTGCATATAAATTTAACCTCAAAAAGTGAACATAATCTCAAAATAATCTCGATGACTACACAGCAAATCTGATAATTTGATGAGCGATGTGATTCTACGTAGTGACGCAATGCAATATGACTTCGGTTTTTCTTTATGTAAGTTTTATATTATTATAATATAAGTATAATGTAATAATTTTGATAATCACTGAGCTATTCATTACATAGCTAATTTGGCATTTGGATAAAGAACTAATTTGTCGGGAATCATCAATTTGGAATTTCCGTTAATTATATAATTTCGATTTATATTTTATATTGATAAGAACCCGAATTGAAGGGTTGAAACGTATATTTTATTTGTTTCGTTATATTCACACAAAAAATAAAGAATTTTTGTGCATCCGAATAGCTGATGTAATATTTTGATGGGCTTTTTTACATTTTTCACTGATAAACATAATCTCTCATCTTGTTTTTCTTTGACGAAGATGCAGTTCTTGATTTGACAATACTATCGTATGTTCCATACTATTTCATTAAGATATACTCGTAGTTTTAATATTTTATCCAAATTATTTGTAATAGATTGCAGATATTTGTAATTTTAAATGGATCCCGGTTTAAGCACTCCAAATTTTCGGCACATTTTACCAAAGAACTACCACCTTAAGCATATTATTTCTACAGAACGTCCATTATTTAAAATCGGACATAGACATAATAAGAATAGAATTACATATTTTCCTAAAGTAGTCACTATATCGATTTAGACAGAGTGACGTAGCTTGAATTATGTCGCTCTGTCTTTCTCTTTCAACACAACAGCCATTTAATTATTAAAATTAGTCAAGTGGTATCAAGTGAGAGAAATTCGACAATTCGAGAAGTCACACATGGATCGTGCTATTTATGAAATTTCCTAGCATTTTCCTCATGCTTCCTCGTCGTGCGCAAGCACGGAGAGAAAACAGGACATTTCTGGCGGCGCAATCGATTCCGGGATCCGGATACACGAGAGAAACGTGACAAGTTCGCGTCGACCTTTTATGGGTCGAACTTACCTTGATGTCCAAATGGGCGATATTTCTCTCGTGGAGGTAGGCGAGTCCTTCCACTAGTTGCCGCACAAAGTGTACGACGTCACCTTCAAGGGGCACCAAATCACCGTCGATGAGCGTCTGCAGATCGCCTCCGGGCGCGCTGAAAAAGAAATCCGTCGTTTCCCTAGAATAATATAATATCAGAGATGGATGATGCTGAAATCACATCGCTGAGCAAACTACGAGTTTGCTCAGTTGATCGTTATTATTCCTGCTTCAGCTAGAAGCTGTTCCTCTAACAGTAGTAATAATTGATATTGTTAAAATTTGTGTATGTAAAAACGAAATATTAATCTCGTAGGAAAAAAAGGGAATAAAAACGTAGGCACTTACTATTCCATGACTAAGATAATTTCCTTCGGCGTCTCGTAGACATCGTGCAGCCTAACGACACGTGGCGATTGCGAGCACAGAGACAATAGAGCGATCTCGTGTCTCAGTTCCGCGCTACAATCGGCGTTGAATCGGCTCCTGGACGAATACTTGGCTGCGTAAAGTGTGCCGGTCGATCGTGACCTGCAGCGATAGACTCTTGCCCATTGACCGCTGTTTAAGTATAACGAATCCTTCGTTAATATTTGTACGAGAAGAAAAGAGAGGGGGGGGGGGAAATGTATAGACCCTCTCCAGAGGGCAAGATGTAACCCTGTAATATTCCATATATTTTAATCTCAAATCAACAGTTAAAAAATCACCCGGAGATAAATTGTATAAGATATGGAACGACGCGCGCACGTGCGAGGATAAAATGAAGCGTAAAATGATGGAGAGTGACGGTACAGTTTATATTTATTTGCGATTGTCTGTTGCTCGTTCGATCGGCATGTTCCGATGCAGCTTCAACATTAACATCGATTGGCTCTGCGTTTTCACAATGAATTAATTTTATCCTTGAAAAACAAGTCGATGCCCGAACGCTGCCACCTTCTCCTCTCTGCCATCTTTTCCCTCCGTGACGTTTCTTCTCTCTTTCCTCCACTCGCATTCTTCTCTCCGCGAGACACTTCGGACTCTCCGAAAACGCTCCGTTTTCAGAAGACTTTCAGTCATCACCGACTTGCTGCGTAGAATATTTTCTACGAAATATTAATTTTATTTTCTATTCGATATCCATCACGGGAACCTTTTGGTGTTTTATTTTCGACTTTCCTTTCATGAGAATTTCGTTTGCTATTTTTCACAACGTCCTCTCGACATTTTCACAATGTTCTATTCGCAGTGCTCTATTATGGACGATGGACGCTCTATTATGGAACGATCCATATTATTTACAATCGCGGGCGCGTTCTTCATGGTGTTAAGAATCTTGTACCCGCCGTCGAGGATTCCGGTCCTCTCTTCGGCAAGGTCGACACAGCGGCGCCTGGCAAGGCTGTGCCCGTAATGCGTACCTCACATTTTCACCCGTGTTCAAGTAAGCAAGCGCCTTCATCCACGGGAGAGTGCGTTACATAAATGACGGTGAGCCCATAAGATAAAATCATAGACGGTTATACCATTAACCATTTACTTTCTACATTGAAATCATAAATATCTTGATGCTCTATTTTTTTCTCCGTTCAAAAAGTGTAGCCGAACGAGAAGTTTCTTTATGAAATTTATTTGTGGTTTCTTTTTTTTATATTTCTTGTTCGTAATCGATTAATTAAAATCTTTAAATTAAAGGGAGAGGAAGGAAGGGTCATTTCGTCGAAGTTAATTGTAAGACCGGGAGAGCCCGGAAGTTGGGGTCGCGCCCAGTGAATTGCCACGTAAAACATGCCTCGCGTGCAAATTGATGGCGACTCATCGCCGCGGCCGATACTCGCGGTCCTTTCGCGGTCGCGAAGATAAGGATAATGAGCATCTGATAGCGCGCCACGCAATTAACTTTAATCGATTCCAATTTTAAGGCCGCGCGCCGGTGTACCCTGAATTTTTCCACCCCTCCCGGATCCCGGAGAGATATCCGACGTAAAGGCGCAAGACGAAGGAACAAAGGAGGCGACGCCAGACGAAGAGGGCGATATATACGCCGTAATTTTTCCTGCCCTTTACCTCGGGACTCAAGGCTCGTTTCCAAAAGTAATTACCGCGGGCACACAGAGTGGGTATCAAAGAACGCGCGCGCTCACACATATATGTACACAAGGAGTTGGATCGACGAGACACACGTCTAGCCGCCGGGATAATGCCCGCCTGTATACGGCGCAACGATTAAAGCATTTGTTATTATTAAAGATTGGTACGACAGTAATAATAGAGAATTGGATTTTAGCGGGATTGGTCCCGTAATGACGGTGGTGAGGGAAGTGTTGAAGAAAATCAAGCGGAAGACTCGCGGCTAAATAATTTATGAAAATTTATTGATACGAAAGACACTTACGAAAGGCACCTTCGATTTTCGCTTCGGTTAATTGTAAACGTAGATAAAAAGTGTCTTAGTCACTGATAATTGTTTCAATTCGAGTTGCTGATATTTTAGATTAAACCCATTCTTGCAACCAATTTGAGCGTCCTGCTTTAAAATTTTGAGAATGAACTGTCACTTTAAATAGATGCTCGAAAAATTTCACTCTCTTAAAGATTGAAATCTCACTCTTAAAGAATGAAAATTGAGTCACTCTTTTTCAAGATTCAATTTCCATTCTTTAAAGTGTGATTCCACTCCAAAGAATTTAGAGATAATATGACATAACTATTTTTATAAAACAAAATTATTTTCAAATCTATATTTAGCCGAACTTTTAGAAGTCTCAGGAAAACCATTTTTTTCTGTGTTACAATAAGAGTGGCCTATTTCCCCGGATGTAAAATTTACATATCAATAGCAATGTTATCATTTTATCGTTCTTAATCAGGGTTAATCCATAGAAGTGTCAATCTCAATTTTTATTATTCGTACATGAAAAAATATAGAGGAGGAGGGGGAAAAAGAAATTCATACAGTCGATACGTAAGACATATAATCGCAACAAATCCACACACAAATATCCTCGCAAACATCGCGATTATGTCTGTAACTCGGTTCTGGGCTCTATTTATATACGTATTATGCGAGACGCGCGCGCCTTTGTGCTCGCTGCAGCAACAGGTAAATCAGCTTCATTAGCGATGCAAACGCGCTGCGAGGAAATCACGATGGCTGATATCGGGCGCGCGCATAAAGTTATCAGTGCACACACCGACGCTAACTGAGAAATTAAAACGATGCATTAACATATCCATGAATATGAAAAGCCTTAAAGTCCACAGGAGTGAATTCTCGCGCCTCTCGCTCGCGCGTTCTCTTGTCATACCTCGAAAGGGAGGCCACTGTATCGGTTTCGGTTAATAACCGTGCGATCGACACCGTCTCGATTAATCAATACCCCGCCGAGAAACCGGTACTGCCTCTTTATGACGTTGTATCCTACATTTATTGATTTATTTATTTATTCACTTCGTTGAGACATACTGACGTGCAAACGCGACGAACTGAGCGAACTGCTTTGAGTCCGAATCTGCTTTGGCACATTTAAAGTTTCCAGATAATGATAACAATCGGCACTTTACATTTCGAAGCTTAATCCTCCGACGTCGAAATCCGCAGCAAATAACGCAGTTGCTGATGCTGGAGATCTGTAAAATTTATTTATTTAATTTATACTATTTAAAAAACACTAATTAGTTTCAAAGAACTAAAATAACATAATTTGTATAACAAAGAATGAATACTAAATATATTTTAACAAGAATACTCTAAATTTATAGGTGTAACATAGCAAAATTTAATTGTTTGACATTTTTCACAAAGAGATTTATATAAATAAGAGAAGACCAAATTCGCTTAAAGTGGGTAGTTGGCGTCTAATGATATTTTTGTAAATTTTACAATTTTCCAGCTCAAGCAAATTGCATACCGATCATTTATCGATCTTGAAACACAGTTCTAAATTGAAGTATGTAATATCACAGATTAAATTTATAAGCAACATGACTGCTCTATTGAGCATCTTTAAAACTTATATATATATATATATTATTCACAAAAATTCTTAATTTCAAGTATATACATATCACCTCAGCCGAATTTGGAAGAGATTTATAATTGAGCGGTCCGGTAGATCCATTATCAGCTGTGGAGAGTTAAAACAAATTCGACATTATTATTCAGAAAATATTCGTTGCACACGCAGGAGTCATTAAATCAATCAATTTTACAAAAACGAAAGCCCGACGACAGGATAACGACACGCGAGTAAGTCACGAACGGCGTCCCACCCGTAAACGCCTGCGTGCGTGCAACAGGCGCATTTCGTGCGAACTCTAAATTAAATTATTAGCGCGAGAGAAATTGCAGGTTGGACAATCGGTGCCCTATTACAGACGCGTCCCGTCACTACTGGTCGTCGCTGATCATTACGAGCCTAATTCGCGCGGCGATTAGCGTCGATGTAATGAATATGATTAATGCGCGACGCGCGTCACGTATCGTTGCGTATATCGCTACCGTGCGTAAAGCTTTGACAAATTACGCGTCGCATCCGAGGGCGATTAATCATTGTGCGTGGCTCGTTGCATGCGATGCGAGCCGCGACGAAGAGCGTTGGAAGTAAATAACGCGCGACTCGTGAAACTGCCAGCCGATTTTTGTAAGAAGTTCATTTAGAAATTCAGCACATTCCGGACTTATTATTAATCCTTCCGGAGCTAAGAATGCACACAGAAAAGTATATTGAATGTGTTAAATGCTTGTTTAAGGTATTTAAAAAATGCATGTGTCCAAATTTAAGCTCATCATAAGCATCAAATTTATTCAGAATATATTCTGAATTCTAATAAGTTTACTTCAATCAAACTCTTATTTTCAAAATTCAGGAGTATTGAATTAAAACAAATTCGATTTTTAAGTACTTCGATTTATTATCGAAGAAGAAGATTTTATGATAAAATCCCTTTTTCGATCAAATTTTATAAGATTCTTCAAAAGAAAATAAATTCTTATTGAGTAAACAATAGTGAGCTTTTCTAAAATTTCTAATAAGTACATTTTAAAACTTATACTATTATCCAAAAAATATTCCTTATTAAAGATAACTTTTATTAAAAAGAAAAAAGTAAATTAAGTAATTACTTTTCTTAACAGTAGATTTTTTCTGCGTGGATCTATCGGATCCACTTAATTATGAATCTCTTGATCAAAAATGATTAAGCAATTCAATTTTCTTTATGTTACATCCGCAATTCTTTTTGAATTATTTTTATTATTAAAATATACTTAATATTCATTCTATACAAGGCATGTCATTTTGATTCCTTGAAATTAATTGGTGTCTCTTAATTAACATAAATTAATTGGAGATCCAGCATCAGTAATTATGTCTTTGGCGTTAGCTCCAAAGGGTTAATTTCTTTTCAATCTATATATCAATCTATATATTAATACAAGAAACATTGCGGCTACATATATTACATTTTTCGCAATCAGTGGTGTTTTATAAACTCATATTAGATAAAACCTCGCAGTTTCCAGTTTGCACGATTCTAGAAGAGATTAAGAATCGTGAACCAACCTACCTTGCGAACGGTTTCGGATCGATCTCGTAGTGCTCTGTGATAGGTCCCGTCTTGACCACCCTGGCGAGCTGCGCCTCCTGGACAAGGACTAATCCCTCCTTCACGTGTTTCTCACTCCACTGCACCCTGCATCTTCCTCTGCATCTTTCCTCATTGATCGTTCGATCATTACGCTTCGTCTTCGCGCATTTCGCCGGGGATGCTTGCAAGCTACGACGTTGCGGTCCAGGCGACGTCTTTCTCATGGACGACATTGTGGGCGCTTGATGACTCGACTGATAGATCATGGCAGCTGGATCGTGGACTTGGTATATAATATCGTGTATTAAAAAAGAACACGCGTACATACATATACATATACATATATACATATATATATATATTTATATACGCAGTGGAGACTTCAACGCTTGGCGCACTCGCGGTTTCACCTAATCTCTCCTTCTTCTCGCAGATTTTCGCAAACTTCGAGCGATCTATCCAAGCGCGATCTATCCAACCGCGCCAAGCTCCGACGTCCAAGCTCTCCGTCGGACTCGCGGACCCGCGATCTCGATTCGGACGATTCGATCCCGCACTCTCGCTCTCGATCTCACGGCCTGCACTCTCCGCGTTCGATCTCCTCTCGATCGGCCACGCACACGGAGCGAGCCGGAGCGCGCGGTGTCATTCTATCATCGAGAAGGCAACGGCTCTATCTCGCTGTGCGACCGATGTCGATCCTCACATCTTGCGGCCGCGCGCGTTGAGAAAGAGAGACGGAGAACGAGAAGAGAGAGAGAGACGGAGATCGCGTGGCTCACGGTCCAGCGCCGAGTCTGAAACTGGCCGCTGCTGGACCGGAGTCCAACGAGAGCACGAATCTCCTTCCGCGCGCTCTCCTCTCCGATTCGTTCTCTTCCTTCCTCGCGAGAGCGAAGAGCACGCCGTGAGCCCGACACTGACACCGACACTCCGGCCGTCTCTCTGAACCTCCCCTCGAACCTCCTCCCGCGACTCTCCTTCCCCAGGGTCAGCTGGAAATCCTCCTCGCGGTCTGACTCCGTAATTATAGGTGAACATGAAATAGCGCTTCGATATGTAAATAAAGTAGCGGGACTCATTGTTCCTCTCGCGCGAAAGAAAGAGACGCGACTCGCTTCGGTTCGACGATGGCAATTTTATTGCAGATACGTATAGATATATAATTCGCAGTGAAATTATTCGCATTGTATTATAATTAAACACGATAGATCTGTCTTGCGTAGTTGAAATAGTGTACATTTTTGGAACTTCAAGTGAGACAGATATATGTTCGAGATTGACGGCAGAGGCGAAAATGGGAATTCTAGACGCAACAATAAAATTCCAGTGCAACGATAAAAAACAAATCTACAATATTTATATATATATTTATATTATATATAATACAAAATATTAAAAATAATTTCGTATAAAGAGTAGAGGTCAGAAAGTGAAAGCACCGACTGTGAGTTTTTGTGATCCAATCCCTCGGTCGAACTTTTATGCGCTACATTTCAAGTAGCTTGGGATGAGGACCTATTTGATCGGGCTAACGACCGGTCGATAGGCCACTCGTAGAATAAGAGCCAACTACTGTATGTGCTACTTTTAAATAGCGTGTCCCACTGCCCACTCAATCCTCGAAGCGTCCTACTTTTCAGAGCTTGCGTTCGCGGTATTCGTGACACCTTAAAAATGGTCAGCGTTCAATTAGGCGTCTGTACCTACGCGATATTTTCCGCTTGGCTGAGCCTTTGAACAGTTTATGATTGTCAGGAATTATCAAGCTGCGACGTTCGCGAGTCGACCAAAGGCACCAGGAATATCTCAACTGTCGATGGGCATTCACGGAAGTGTAAGCATCCTCGATCGCGTTACAATTGACGCGCATGCAGGAGTGATTCCGGCATGGAACCTGGAAAGGAAGTGGCTCGCCGCGTGTCAGAAATCCTTTCTTCTTCTCCTCCATCCCTGTACTCTTCTGGAGGTGCAACTTATGCACATGCATAATGGACTCGCGCTCGGACATTTATGCTGCGATCACTGCGCGACTGGATTCCACCTACGTCAGAGAAGATACTCCACAGCATCACCGCCGTCGCTACTACACCGCCAGAAATGGCGCTGCGAATGCAACTAAAAGTAGCAGCAACAACAACAATGACACCGATCAATTCGCATCCAGTTCGGGAAGAAATGGAAGGAGAAGAAGAGGAAGTAGAACAAGTTTTGTTACAATTTATATCATTTAAAATACCAATCGTACAGATTGTATAATCGTTCAAAATTTTTCGCTTCAAATGATCCATTGCTGAACTTATGGATTAAACTTTATATACATATGTAATTTAATAAGCTTCATTATATAAAAGTATTTTTCCAAGAGTTTTTATCGAAAATTAAATTTTCCAAAGTTCGAGTTTCAGACTCAACAATGTTCGGTCTATTCTGAAGTTAAAAAATTTAGTTTAATTAATATAGAATGAGAGAGCGAGAGAGAGAGAGAGAGAGAGAGAGAGAGAGAGAGAGAGAGAGAGAAAGAGATTCATGACAATTAAAAGATATTGGTTCATAACGAGTTTCAATATCCCATCAGAGATAGAATAAACTTTTTATTCGCATCTCCATCGGAGGAGGAGCTCTGCCCGTTTCAGGAAGAGATCCGTGTAACCAGATCGACCTTTAACTTCTCTTGTTACAATAATGAAGGCTGGTCGAAGGGCCGGGTAATTGGAAATTACCGTGTCGTCGCGCATGGTGGGTCACGAGAGCACTCTCAAGAGCATGCCAACAAAAATGCGTCCACATTGGCGTCGGGCACGCTAATGCTTGCTCCGATCAATACACTTTAATTTTCATCTCAGTTCAATTAACTCTTTATTTTTGTTCTAGTTCTAAGAATAGATGAGGATGAAGAAGTTGAACTGTGGTTACAGTACATTGATAGAAAAATGGACACCGTCAGAAAGGCGGTCTTTCTGGCGATGGATTTATCGAAATAATCGCGGGATCGCGCTCCCGGATAATCCGGAATAATCTACCCCGATCTTCAAGCACGTGAAAAAGTTGTAAATAGTCGAGAGAAAAAAATCTTCGCTGTTGTCGCTAAGAGAGTCTCTCTCTCTCTCAATTCGACCTTTTCGTGAATCAACTCCCGCACTCCCACACCACTGCGGATGAGAGAAACAAACACGCACGGTTCTTGGCGCCGTCGGAGAACGGAGGCCGGCCGATTTTTCGCGTTTGGCGCAAACATTTTCGCTCTTTATGCCGGACGCGGGAGATAAGTGCGCTTGTAAAAGCGTCAATGTGTTAATGAACGCGCGAGGTGGCCTTCAAAGTTTTCATCACTTCCCGGAAATGTACCTGAGGTGTCGATCTGACAATGAATTCGATTATCGCTCGTTATGGAATGCGTGGATTATCGCAAATACTTCGAAATTATTGAATCGATAAGATTCAAAAAGGGCACGAATTATGTCAAAATTGTCAAATTTTTTCACGTTTAATAAATAGCAACAAAAAACTATTTAATTTTAGTACCAGTGAAGTGTAAGTATGAATTTTGTCACACGTTACAACAGATACTTTACGTTGTTGTAGTTTATCGCAGGTTTGATATTTTTGAATATAAAATCATTTTAAAAAATATTAAACACCTGTAATAAACTACAACATTTATGATAAAAAAGGAATATTAATCTTGTGGAAAATTCCAAAACGCAGCACAAAAACTTTGAAACTTGCATTATTATTTTGCTTGAAAACTATAGAAGTATTGTTTAATATCGAAACCAAAGGTAATGCACTCTTTCTATTACTTATTGCTCATTCTCAATCTATTTTAAGCCACTGGAATAAGATTACTAGACGTTCCCTTTTTCTAAACAGTATCCGAATTGAACTTTGTGTTCCCAGAATGTCTACGATTTTCTTTAAATATTCCCGAATTCGTCATTTTTGAATTATTGGCACAAGAATGATACTTGTTACAACTTATTTTAGTACGATTATATTAAATATATCTAAGATTGCTTTGATATCTCGCGCTATCTCGAGTAATCGGTTAAGCCATCCGTTCGTTAAGAACGCCGAAAGTACAGTTTTCTTCGTAACGTCATGGAAAAGTGGAGCTGAGTTCAACGCCATGGATCGCGTGGGACTAATGGTAATTAGGTTGGACCTGGATGCACAGAAGATGTTGAGGAGAAAGTGCCGCTATATTTGCGGATGCTCATAATCGAGAGGAGCACTTGTTTATAACAGAATTTGCCACCGATATTGCAAGACTGAATCAATGCTCTGGAGCTTTGTATCAAATACATCGATACCATGCACCTCGTAATTTCGATATCAGTATAATTGGGGATTTTCAAAATATAGAACTATTATTTAATATGTATATATCATTCCTCGTTCTCCCTCTTCCTCTCTCTCTCTCTCTCTCTCTCTCTCTCTCTCTCTCTCTCTCTCTCTTCCCAATTATCCGTATATAAATTAAGATAAATTTTTCTTAATTGAGGAATTAACTATCCTTTATATTGTTGCGTCGAATAAGGCTCTGATCTTATCGGGGGGTGCAAATCTATGCTGGCGTAAATGGCAGACGCGCGTCATTCGCGCGAGCCGAGGCGCGTTGAAAGGAAAGGAAAAAAAGAACTGGTTCGAGCTGGCTCGTCAAAGGTAGGTTTGAATCGCGAATAGACGAGTGGCTACCCATATCCTTGGCACGATCCGTGCCGGCGGTGGCGATCTCGCTCGGTGCTAATTGCCGGTACTAATTGCTTGTCACCGCACTCGTCGCGGTGCCGGGATACTCGCACGTATTCGCTTCTACGTACGACACCGAACACTCTTGGGGATACGAGGCACGTCGCATATCGCGACACGATGACTGTCGATTCCGACAAAGGACCGACAAAGAACATTCCGCGAAAGTTTGCACAGGCGGTGTCTCATGGGTCTTTACGCGCGCGATACGCGAAACGCTCGCGCGAGCGCGAAAGCGGAGGCCGTTGGCACTTTGTCGAGTGCTGCCGAGGTCCTCGGCGATTTATTTCTCCGGACATGAGACACTCGGATAATCACACGACTGAGATCCCACGGAGATCGCCTTCGTCTTCACGGAATCTCAATGTCGCGATATTGATTTACGAGGAAATCGGCTTAAGCGGATCTGGGAGGCTTATTGCGAGATGATCCTCGCGCGAATTCAAGATTTTACCTAATATTTGCGTGCGCACACGAGAAAGGAATACTGTCGATTGATTGCGTTAAGCGGAATGTTTATTTTACAAGTGTTGAAAGTTTTCTTCGGACACCGGAAAAAAAAGAGTGTGGGTGCATTATTTGGAATTCTGACGTCTTAAAAATAGACAAAATCAGAATTTTCTGGTTCAATTTATTATAATTTCACTTGAGATAATCAGTCATTCTGACTGATGTGATTAGAATTTCCTGGTCCATTCGTTTTCAATCAGAATTTTTTCTCACCGTGCACTGATTGGATACTTTTAGATCTAGAGGAATAGTCATTTATTTATTTCAGCTAGGGTTGTCGTCCATCCTTTTTCCATATACACCGTAGATACCGTCCTTCTTTTTTAAGACGTTTAGGGATGTCTAGGGGAAATATTTTATAATATTTATGAAAACGTTCAGGTTTCAGAGATCTTCTAAGTGTTTTACTTTGACTCTTCCCGCGTTACTCTATATTGGTCCGATTTATAAGTGTAATAAGCCTTAAACCATAAGAGAAACTAATCAATCACATCTGAGGAGAACAATCGATTATGATCGATTAATTGTTTACATTAAATCAGTACTATTAATGATCAATTAGATGTGAAAAAGTTATTCATTAACTGTTGTAATCAATTTTATTGATTTAAACGCATTTTTATTTGCGTCCAAGATTTTTGGTAAGTTCTGTAAGTTCTAGTTTTAAAAACTTATGACAATCTTAATCTCGAAAAGAAGAAAATTTCCAGCTGCAAAACAATCATTGCCGAGCTTAATCATTTTAACGGGAGAGACCTCGAAAGCTTTCACGGACACATTTAAAATATCCACGATCTATCTCGTGCCGCTGACAAGTTACATTTTGCTTGTCCCACCGAAAAAATGGCTACGCGAGAGTGGTCGGATCGGTCTTTAAAATCTAAATTCGCACTTTCCGATGTACGTCAGAGAGGAGGCAAGGAGACCTACATCGATACGCACTGGTAATATTATTCATGAAGCTTTCACGGATGCCGGCAGGTATTAAAGCAAGGGAGAGATATTTTAGCCGACGCAGATTCTATTTCGCGATGTCGGACGTCAGCGCTTGTCACTGTCATCAAGAGCGCACCGGAGAGGAGAGGTGCGAATAACGCGGTTTCGCACTTGAAAGTTCAGTCTCTCTCTAAAGGGAGTCTCTCATCTAATTCATCCAGAATTCTTCAACTGGTCACAAAGGATCTCAACGTGTAAAAATATTTTAAAAAGTAAAAAAAAAAGCGAAAAAATTTTAGAAATAGGTAAAAAGGTAAGTGAGGTGTGAAGTAAAAAATATTTAAAAAATTGTCTTTGAAAATTGTATGTTTCGGAAAATTACACATATTCTATTTATTCTTATTTTAACCCGGGATATTTTTCACCCCAGGGGCTAAAAAAATGTCAATTAGGACTATTACAATACTTCCGACACCGGAGATTCTTTAGCTATAAAAACTTTAAAAGAACAAATTTAAAAATTTATTTCAAATCTTCAAAGTTTGACGTACTTCGAAGCTTTCCTTTGTCAAAGTGCTTCGAGGCATCTTCAAAATTCTTTCATCTTAAACGATCGAAGTTTTTTAATTTCGAAAATCCGAAAATTCTTTTATCAAAGCTTCTAGTCTTCCAAATTATCAAGAACAATAGTCTTAATCGAGTGTGCGACAAATATATTGAAAAAGATACAAAACGCTGGTCTAATCTAATCCAACGAGCTCTCTTTTCCACTACATCGCTCGTTACGCGGTTAATTCTGCATAAATCCCCCGCATTCGCGTGCATATACGCGTTCACCTCGCGGTGTCCGAAAGGTCAAATCTTTCCACTTTCCAGCGGCCGATCGCGGCTGTCGCGATCGATCGGATAACTCGGAAAAGCCGTGCCATTTGCAGAGGGAAAGAGAGACAGGACGCGATTCTGCGAGGTCGGCTCTATCGTGCCGTTCGAAATCAATTATCCCGGGGATGGTGGACGGAGCCGTGTGTGTGTGTGTGTGTGTATCAAGCTCGCAAGATCGGCGCGCTTAATGATTTCTGTTTATAGGCCTACCTTCGTCGCGCGCGAAACGGCAGATGCGATAAATTCGTGTCGCACGTCATTGTTGACTTTGATGGCTCGTTATTTGCGGCACTGTCCTCGGCGCGATACGTTGACGTCTTCGCGCGCAATATAAAATCGGTACGTCTCACTTTCGTATCGCCGCGCCGAGTTGCGTCGCGACGCGACGCGGTACGGTGGGACGGGACGGGACGGAACGGGAATGAAAAGCCGGCGCCGACGACCTCAAGAAGTCTTCCGGCACGGCTGCCTCGGGGGAAAAATCTTATCGGCGATTTACGAGCTTGACGCGCGACCGGCTGGCCGGCCGACCGACCGGCGAGAAAGAGAGCTTCAGGGCGCCTTCCATTTCAAGCGCGGAACACGTGGCTCCTTTTGAACATCCACATACTTTTATCGCGCGCGAGTAAAATTAGAATCTCCGAAACGATATAACAAAGGCCCGGCGAGGTGCAGGGCTTGTACCCCGAGTTGGTACAACAAGCGGCGACCGTAAGTAATTTCAATCGTCCTCGTCGAAATGTGTTGGCATAAATGAAAGAGTTTCGTCGGGAAAACTTTTACTTGTGTACAAGTGCTGTATATATTTTATCTTTGTTAAGACGGTACATACCAAATTCGGCAAGAGCACGAGTATCGAATTTGCGAATCCCAAGGCCCTGAACGTTATTTGCACAACGAAAGGGACAACGGTGATTGCGAGGAATGCAAATTGTTGACTATTAAGGAAAAGCGGCACGGTGTGTTTGCACCAAGCGCGTAAATGCACTGCGTGCGTGCGTTGCATGCACGTGCGGGTTCTCCATGATTTACGATCTTAGAATTAGACACAATAGAAACGACTCTCGCGAATTTGCGAGAATTGGCAAATATGTGCCAAGGAACACGTAAAAGTTAATTAAAAAATCGCTTCATTTTCGATTCTCAGTGCCAATGAACAAAATGTCAAATTTTGTCAAACAAATCATCGTTTTGATTTTCTCTTCACTTGGTATATTCCTTAGATTTTAGCCCTTTGCGGACAGGCAATCTCATTTGGAGACACCCCTTTTTATTTCGTAAACTGCTTGCTCGATTTCTATGAAACTTGACTTATGAAGTAACTCGATAATAATGCTTTATTCGAATCTGAAGTTAAAAATAAAAAATTCAAAATGATTGATTTAATATAAATATATGGATAGAATTTATTTAAACACTTCGACATTGACATAAAACCCGATTTTAGGGAATTTTTAATTGCGAAGTAACATTGAGTTTTACTTCACTCTTGAATCTCGTCAGTACTACATAAATGTTATAGTATTGATTTTCAAACTGACTTTCAAACTCTGAATCCTTTGATACTAGATCTTCCTTCATGGAAGATTACTTGATTACCCTTTTGAAATTCGATATTTCATATACGAAAAGAATGGTTTTGCTAAAGTATCTAAGAATCTTAGGTAGATACACATCTGAAAATAAATTCTACTATCAAAATAATTATGTAGGAGACGAGATCAAACTGAACTGCTAGAGTGTCCAAACTTTTTGCAGCATTACTCATCACGTTTGATACTTCTGCGTAATTATTTTAATGATCCAACATAATTATCTTCAGACCTGTATATCTAGCTAAATTTTTCGATACTTCAGCAAAATCGTTCTTTCTATTTATAATAGAATTTCCTAAAACCGAATTTCATCAAATCAGATTGTTTCAGTTATCGAAATTCGCGCGACGCATCAAGAGAGGTCAGCAACTTTAATCGTTGCATTAATAATAACGCGGCATGCGATGAGAATCGGCTTTAAATCCGTCAAGATGAAAATCGGTCTGCCTTGTAATTAGAGACTCTCATGCCGCCCGTTTCGAGAGTTCGAGCGAGAGTTCCGCGTGCCCATTATATCTTCTTCTTTCTCCCTCCCTCTGTCTTTGTCTTTTTCAATTGCACACGGGGCAACTCGCACCCTGACCCGCACGCTAATTAACGAATTATCATTAACGAATTCGACAGCGGCGGCGGCGGCGGCGGCGGCGCGACTTTATTTTCCAGCGCCAGGTGTTACGAACAGCACGCTGGCGTTGATTTAGCAATTTCTAGGCGCCACGAATCGCCAAGTAATCGCTCGTCGCCCCCGGCAATTTCCATTATCGGCGTACCGAGAGGCTGAGAGTTCGCGAAGGCCGTCGTCACGGCGGATAAAGTGGAAAGAGACGACGTGCAGCCTCCGTCGCCGCCACCACCATCGTCGCCTCTCGTTTTCCTGCCAAATTCAACGTGGCGTGTATGAAAGCGTGGGAAATCTCAATTGTCTTGCACCTCTTGCACCTCGTATTACTGAACCGACTATCAGCGAACATGGTGA
>NW_017304758.1:4139063-4140486 GCF_001594115.1 Trachymyrmex septentrionalis
GTACCTCTTGCACCTCGTATTACTGGACCGACTATCAGCGAACATGGTGAGAAAATTTCTTTCGAATCGATAGTCAACGATAATGTTCTCCCGAACGCTTCACACAGATTATATTAATATTTTTCGTCACGCTGTAAAAAGTATTTGCAGTTTACGTTTATTATTCTAATACTGTTTACCCACGTAAACAGTTTTGATGAAATGCGAATGTAATCCGAGATTCGCGATAATTTTGTTTCCATTCTGCGACGGAAGATCGGAGTGTTTTGCTACGCGCGGTTAATTTCTGAATTTCTTGAATATGCAAACGCGTGGGCATCTCAAGGTGAAGCCGCGCGGTTTTGAGCGCGATTATATCACGTTTCATTCAATTGCAAAACGCGCGATTATAGCGAGCGCGCTGTGATTATCTATTAAAATGGCAGTATCTCGCTACGTATCGACCGATTACGTAGTCCCTCGGTGACACAATTCGCATTAATGTACAGCTGCGGCTGCTTCTCCGTTCATCTCATGATTACTGCCGATGTGATTTCGGCAAATATACCGCGAAACGAAGCGATTGTTGCACAGCCTCGCAGTGAAAAGAAAGGAGCTCCGTGGGACATGAAAATTATATACAGTTGACAAATTTATGTCAAATTTGACACACTTGTCTGAAAAAATCCACCGAAATTTTTCTATTACAACTTAACACAAAATAAATATTCTTAAATTCACGCTTGTAATATATCAGATTTAACACAGTTTATTTATCTTAGAATTAAGGTAATACGATAACGCGCGTTTATGAAGCAAACATAAACATAAACCATCTTACGATCCTTCGAAAATCGAGACACTTTCCAGATCTCGTAGAAAACTTCTTAAAGATGAATCATCGTGGCAGCTGTGCATGGTGTGCCGTTGCTAATGTACGCCTATTTATAGGATAAACGACGACGTTCTCGGAAAGTGTGTTCCATTCACCATATCGGTGGGCAAACACGAAACCAGGGCTCTCTCTCTCTCTCTCTCTTTCCATCGTGTCCCCGCCGTGCATCGTGATTTCAATCGGCTGACCAACGAACGCGCCTGCAGACGCATCTCCCGCAGACGGAGATTTTCCACGACGTCCCAACTTCGAGATCGCATCGCTATTCCACCCTGCGGCCGTCCCGCGTGGTCCGCGAGAGGAGGCGTTGAATTATTTATAATAACGCCGGTAGGAACAACCGACGGCATTAATGCGCGAAACGGATTCCCTGTTTCTTACCCCGGGTGCGTTGACCACGCACGTAACGCTAGGACGTCCCGGGAAGTCTTGCTCCGCGCGTTATTTACGGCAGAATGCAAATCCAGCGCGTAATTTGCGTAATTTATCCTTGTGAGAGAACGCCTTCCTTATCTCCAGCAACTTTACAGTGTCGTAGCACACAATGGA
>NW_017304758.1:4140586-4165039 GCF_001594115.1 Trachymyrmex septentrionalis
ATCCTTGTGAGAGAATCGCCTTCCTTATCTCCAGCAACTTTACAGTGTCGTAGCACACAATGGATGTTGCGCCTATAAATAAAAATGACATAATTGATGAAACAAGAATTGAAAATCAAACACGGCACGGAATCCACAAGCGAATGCTTCTGGAGTGTAAGTTTCCTCTCGCGTTACGACACGTGTGATTCTAAGGTAACGCGTGAGAGTAGCCTTTCACTAGGCAACCCGTTCGGCATCGTTGCACGCCGAGAGATTGACGTTCAACACGCGAAGGGTTTGTTTCTTTATCGTTGCATTAAACCGCACGCTAGAACTTTCCTTCTTGCTTCTTAGTCAAACTTCAAACATTACTGTTTTTCACTTAAGTACGTATAAAGGGTGTACACTAGAAAAATTTCAGCTATAAAAATTGGATCTCAGCATTGCCGAAAAGGCAGCCGGTAGGAAGATACTTGCACGTGGTTGATTTGAACATATTTGCATTTATTTCGTACTGTATTATTAAAATTAATACAATGACAGAAGTATTTACAGGAGGTTTTTAGCAGCTACATGCGCGATCGCAATCTTCGCGATTAATTATTGTGTAATAATATAATAGCATAATGTATCATAATTCTGTAGAATATAATATAATATAATAATAATAATAATAATAATAATAATAATAATAGAGAATATATCGGGCAGCGCAGCGCGTCCGAGTCGCACGGAAGGCAAGAGCCGACGCTTTCTTCCGCGGATTTCTCAATAAACGCGAAGAAATGAAGCGAAAACGGATTAATTCTGACTAATGACATATCACAAAGAAGAAAATAAATAACCGCGAATTCACCGCGACAGAAGCTAAGTCGACCCTTCCCGGGGTCGCACCGCCCTCGCCCGTCGTAGCAAAATTATATTTTACATACTTTTATTCCGCTCTTTGATTCTCGGAGACGCATTCTGGAACCACATTCCCCGGCGCACATACGCGCGCATATACGCGTCTCGAGAGGAAATGCACGCGTTAAAATTGTGCGTGTCCGCCTGCGCGTTCGATGCATTTATACTTGACGTGTTCCGATGCTCGCCGATGTAACGAACATCCGGTGGTTTTCGCATCGACAGCTAGACCACCGTAGTCGGAGAGGCCTGAAAACCAGTCGCCTGGGTCCACGAGATCAAAATTCTGTTCCCCACAATTCGATTCCACGCGCGATGATCGAAGCAGCCGTCGAAGAGAAGACGATCACGAGATTTTCGCTTCACGAGTTACACTCCCAAGGGTGTTACCTTCACATCCCTCCGATGAATTAAGATTCGGCGAAAATTTTACATTTTCATAGTCTAAACGGTACAAGTTCTTGAAATAGTCAACGTATCAAAAGTGTGTTTCTTTTTTTTTTTTTTTAACTTCGAAGAGAACCACCAAAAACCGTATCACATCGATTCTAATTTGCAATACGGAAAGAAATTCGGGAAGTATCGCTAAAAATTTCGTTGCGTTAAAAAAAAAAAACATATCAGTTATATATTTACTGGGCAAATAACCAGGACCTCGAATATCCCCGTGGATTTGTGTACAAAGAGACGATGCAAATTCACGGTTGAACGAGCCTCTCTCGTGCTGCACGAAGCCGAGGCTCGCCAACCAAGTCCGTCATTTTTGCAGCGCTCTCTCGTCCGCTCTTCTTTCCCGTCTCGCTCGGCGGAGGCACAGGTCGCTCGTTAGCGTCTCGCCAACGAGCGTGTGTCTGCGGCGAAATGAACGAAAATTAGAGGCGCGAAAAAAGGGGGAGCGAGCGTGAGAAAGAGGACGGAACGTGTTTATGACTAGCATTCGTTGCGCTACGCGAGCGAGCGAGCGACTCACGCGTTTCAATTTGTGCGCGACGATGAATTCTGTGGATAAATAAGTTTGTATGTACAATTATGATTTGCGCGTCCACGAGAGAGTACGGAGAGCAAACGAGGTTGACGTCGTCTTGATTCTGTCTTTCTTCATCCTTCCGCGCGTGACGAACAATTAACAATTTTTAAGTAACAAAAGAAAAAGGATGCAAATTCATTAAGAGTATATTTAATAATAGCACGATTGAGAAAATATTTAACAATAGGGAAAACGTATATGTATATATACGTGATATATACCACCCATAGAAAAATGGTCCCATCTTTGTAACGTGTTATGAGAGCTGAGAGTTTTCGGTGGTTCGAGAGTTTTCGAATTTACCGACGCGTCTGAAGGACTCGACCCCGCATTGTTAATTTCCTCCATCAAGCCCGTAGTATTCTCGAGCTAACCAGAATTAGAAACGCCTAGAAAGCTCGTCTAGGCTTTCAATTTCGATTTCTCGCGAAACCGGGCGCAATTAAGGCACTCTTCACACTTCAGACGTACATTCTCTCTCCCTGCTGTGCATCATTGTCTCGTGACTCGAAAAGCCTTGCCGCTCGTATAAGTAATCGTATAAGTAAACGCAGGCACTAGCGACATGCGTCGTATTAGCGAACACGCATCGTGATTTTCTTTAAGGAAGGCACCGAAATATGTTTATCTGGATTGTCGTTGGTGGTTGTTATATTCAACAACCGATATGGCGATTCGTTCCGTCGATGGAATCGCGTGCGATGCACCGAGGTACAATATTGCTGGCGATTACAGGATTTTTCCCACGATTAACTTGCTAGACCGCTCGAACTACCGACATTTTCGAAACGAACGCAACTTTGATCAATCTATTATCGTGTGCCTTCCAACAAGTGACACAGATGACACGGTGTGACACAATGGAGCATCACATCCTTGTTTGCCAATGTTAAACAAAGATGAGAAGATCACTGTATCGCTTGTTGGAACGCATACATTGACACACGAAAGTGCCTGCTTCTAAAAATCATACTTAAAAAGTAGACCTCTCGGAATTACAATGACGTTTCGGACGTAAATATGTAACGCGCCGCGTCTCGGTGCACGCAACGCAGTTCGAGTTTTCTTCAACTCCAAAGGACAGTTGATCAGTCTATCGATAACGGCAGTCTAGGAAGAGCCTAGAATTCTTCGCTCTAATTCTTGATTTCAAACGCTTCGTCGGGCAGTGACGGCGGAATCCGTCAGGATTGACGAAAAATCGCCATCGAGTCTCGATGGATCGGACTATCCTCGTGCATGGCGGAATGCGTTCCACTCATAGCCGAAATCTAACGTTGTCGCGGTGACTCCGCGCGACGACCTTTCCTTCGGATCTCTGCCGTCGCCACCTCGATGCGAGACTATCTTATGCGATCAGCATCGCAGCTGCAACCGCAACTGCACCTTTTTGCAAGCCACGAACACACTCGCGATTTGTTTTATCGCTACATTTCTCTGAATTACTCGAATAATATGTGTATCACACATATACAAGACTACCCTCTTCGAAGCCGATCGCTTCCACGAGGAGTCACAATGCATACACGCACGCACGCATACATTCGTATACGCATTCACATGCTCTCTTACAGTATTTACAACAGCCGTTTATTCGCTTTGATATGATACAAGCTTACGATCTCTCGTCGGCACCTTCGCAAAGGCACGCGTATGTAGGAAGGCATTGTACACGTAAGACACGTGCGACACGTTTCACGTGTGACTACGTTGTACGACTCGCGTAGCGCCGTACGCGCACTCTTTCGATCGGTCTCGGCTTCCCGAGAAGCCCAGCGAAAGTCGGGACAGGAGAGCTGTTCGAGAGAGGCTGTTCAAGGATTCTGGAGATCAGGCTTGGTGTGGTACGCGTAACTTTTTGTTCTCGTTACGAAATACTGCTTAATAATATTACACGCATCGCGATCGGGTTACAGGATGTCGCATCGCCAAATCTTCCGATCGTGTTAACGACACGTCGCACTTTACCGAATTTCGGCGAAAGTAACGTAAGAAAACATACCGCATTTTTCACGCTATATCATTTCACGTTCCCTTAACGCTATCACAGCATTATGTGCTTGACGAAAAAGAAATTCAGAAATAATCCCTTTTCTTTTACCATACAATTGTCGCATGATACGCGTCGATGCCTGTTCGTTATCGTTCTAGAACCAAAGGGATCCGTGGATTCGAATATACTTTTTCACAAAGCTCATAGTCCTTGTAGAAAGATGCGCGATCCTGAACCTTCCTAAGAACTTTCTCTGAAAGTCACAGCCTTCGCAAATCTCGAGGAACTTCGCCCGTCTCTCGTTCCCATCTCATCCTTCGCTCGCACATCCCTCGGGGGACGCCTCGTTGCTCAAAACCTCCCTTCTACCCCCTCGCGTCACTGTACACGTGATACATTTTACGCGATATGTACAATCGCCTCGAACTCTCGAACAACTCCTC
The DNA here is from genome assembly GCF_001594115.1 of Trachymyrmex septentrionalis. Taxonomy (NCBI): domain Eukaryota; kingdom Metazoa; phylum Arthropoda; class Insecta; order Hymenoptera; family Formicidae; genus Trachymyrmex; species Trachymyrmex septentrionalis. Next base: position 4,144,938 of record NW_017304758.1, read on the forward strand.
GGAGAGGAGGCTGCCAGAGATGTCCGTCCACCTGCGCCACGAATATAATTCAACGCCGACACCTGTCGACGCATGCAGCTGGACGGCACAGTCTTACGAGGCCTCGTGCACCTGGAACCGCCGAATCCGCGCCTGCACTGACTCGCATTGTACCTCGCTGTACCTGGTGTACCTGCCAGCACGTACGGGTTCCCTGATAACTACCAAGTTGCCGCCCCGTTCGCGGAGCGCCTCCAGACCGGCCTTGCTGCCACTGCCGCCGCCACGTAACGCCGTCACCGTCGGCGGCGTCGTCGTCATTGGGATCTTCGCTATTTTCACACCAGACGAGGTCGTCTCCGACGTGAAACGGCTGAGCGCCTTACTGACGACGCCGCTGCATTCGCGTGGCCAAACTCTGGTGGCACGATGATGATGATGATGATGATGATGATGATGATGATGATGCCGCTGTTCCCACCTATCGGCGGTCGCGTCGGCAGCGGTGAACGGGAAACTCGCTCTACCTTGACTCTTACCGTATAGAATAAAATCGAGAGAGTCGTCCGAATAGATGCTACTGCGATCGCTCGAGCTGTCGGTCGAGATCTCGGATACGGTATCGCTGCCGCTATCACTACACTGTTGCTCGGTCTCGCCGAGGATGAACACGGGCGTGCACTTGAACACCTCGCCGCCACCAGCCGGCATCGTGTGGGTGGCAGTGGCACGACGTTGTTGAATACTACCGTTGGTGTTCGGCGATGACGACTCGATGATGACGATTTCCGGTAGGACGCTACCGGAGAACTTTCGCGCCAGCGAGTCCATGTTCCTCTTGAAGGTATCCCTACGGTCCGGGCTCAGCCCGAATCTGATGGGTTTCGGCAACGTTCTCGAGACCGAGTAGAGGTTCTCCGTGTGCGAGGAGACGGCGCGAGTGCCCGCCGCTGACTTGGAAATTTCCGCACTGTGGCACAAACCGGTCGTGGACGACCGTTGCTGCTGCTTCTCACCGTCGTTCTTCGGCGTAGACGAGACCTGACCTTGATTGGCGATCGGCAGCTCCGACGAGACGCTGTCCTCTTGCGGGGGCCTCGTCGAGGAGTCGAGAACAGCAGCAGGACTGTCGTCCGACGAGGGGCACGTCGTCAAGGGCGCCAACGGCTGCTCGAACATGTTGAACCAGGGATGCTGGAGACACTCGGTCACCGTCAAACGTTCACTGTGAACAGGACAAGAGTCGCTTGCTTGAAGAGAACCGTTTCCAATACTTTCGCGAATTTTTCATGATTTTTTTTTTTTTAGAAAATTAACCCTACAATACTACTCTCATTATGGTATACACTAATTTTCTTTCACTCTGTATATTATAACTTTAGTAAAATGTACAAAATATATTATACATGAATATATTATCCAAATATGTTGTGAATATTTAATGCTGATTCAGTCAACATTTTACATCATCGAGAAAAGATGGAATATTTTAAGAGAAAGATGGAATTTAAATATAAAAGTAGAATTAAACAAATTTCTCTGAGTACCGAGTAAAATTTCAGAAGTCCCTGATAAAATCCCTGATAAAAAAAAAGCCTCTTGAAAATGCCAGAAGAATTAAACACTTTGTTACAATATACTTGTTTTGATGCGTTATTTTTGCGAAAATAGAGTCTTTCAAAAACATCGAAGGGCTGAGCGCTTTCCATTCTCGATGTCGTATTTCTAATGATTTCCCGTTAGAATGCTGAAGATAAGAGACGTGACGCGATTATGTTGGTTACTTTAGTGCGGTGCTCTTAAACAAATATATCCGAACAACAGGCTTATTCCGCGAACAACTATGTTCTCGTCGTCCTCGTTAACTCGAGGAGCGACAGAGTCAAAGGGTTAAGAGACCCGTCGCATAAACGACCTCCACTAGGCGGACCGGAGCATTTATCGACGGTGGCCATCAACGTGGCGGTCCCGCCGGGACGTTTTCACGTGGCTGTTTCATGCTGCGTGTATGCCATCCGCGTATCGCGCGGTCTGCGCAAAAACCATTATGTTAGCTAACGTATCGGTCGACTTCCGGCATACAGAACGGCGCAGGATATCTTCAATAACGGAGCAAAGAATTGTGTAACACGTAAACGCCGTGGAATGCCGGTCCATGGCGAGGAGATACTAAAGTTCTTTAGGAGGCGACACCCCCCCCCTCCCCCCCTTAATTCTGGGACCATCAAAAAGATCCGAACAAAAAGTGTTCATACAAGAGCATTATAACTTCTCCACGTTACTCGCGCATTTATATTATGACGTTCAAATCGAGTGTAAAAATGAACGGTGAAATATAATATTAGACGAATTTTTTTACCGAATGAATCAATTAATTTTGTGAAACAGCAAACAGAATAAGTTAACGATAAGATTTATGTAAACGATTGTATCGTGGTCACAGCGAGTAGATTTACACAGCTGGAAGATTTGAATTAAATTTAACATATCTCAAACGTTCACTTGAATTTTTGTATTAATTTAACACGAGATGAATATATTAGAATGTGACACAAATATTACGTAAAAATGAGTACCAAAAATTTTACGCTTTGACATAATGGGATGGATTTGGAAAAGTTGTAGGAACTTATTTCTTCAAAAATTGATATTTATATGTTAAATTAACACGTAGCTTAATTTTTACTCGTTTATCTTAGAATTCCTGTTGTAAAATTATATTTTTATAATATCTGTTATTCATAAGTTGTGTTATTTTCACACTACGAAATGTTAAACGTCAATTTAACACAAAATATTCAAATAACAGTCACGTTATGTTAAATCAACACTCAGATATGTTAAAAATTCAACACGAAAATTTTAACAAGAACCGGTTTCGACACCACAAGTACAAAATGTTTTTATTGTGCAGATCACGCTTATTAATCATTAACGCGGCAAATTAATTTCGCAATCATTTGCATAATTTAAATGCATAAAATGCAGGAGAATGATTAAGTTACATTAACTTTAACGCATTGCAAATGAGAGATTTGACGCATAAACAAACATAAATTTCAACTGCAAAGTTTTTTTCTTTCAGCGACGTGTGTTCGAAGCCTCTTCAAGACGAAATATGGTAATCTGCAGATCAGCGATGAAGACTGCTATTCAACTTCGTAGGACATGACGATAAGTCATGCGGGTTCTGCGCGATAAGACCCCCTATGTTTGCTCGAGAGGAAGGACTACAACGCGAATAATTCCGGATAGCAACTTCCTCTCAGCTGTCCGCGCGATAAGGAAACCTACGAGGTCTCTCAGTCTTTCCTTTTTTACAGAGGAACTCGCCTTCCTCGACATCGGTCTTCCCGCTTCGAAGAAAGTCACCTCGCGAAGCGACGTGGCGCCGATCGTTTTTCTCCCGCTCGTGTACTCTGCGACCGACGATCAGCTCGATGATTGACCGATGATAGTTCTTATCCTCCGGATGAAACGAGCTGATAAATGCATCTCAATGGAATCACAATGTCGCCATTGTGCACGGCTAATCCGCAAATTGTTCGAAGAAAACAGCGAGATGGACCTTCACGATTCGAAGAAGACATCGCGCGATTTCAACGCGGGAATCGATGCACATAATTTAATCCGAAACGCATTAATTTGCGCGTACATCAGTTTGATTTATTAAATATACACGCTTGCGATTTTTATTCGCTTTCACGGTACGTTTCGTATATAATTGAATGAAAGGCGAAGCCATTGCAATAACACGATGAAAGTTAAACCCGAGGCTACAGGATACGTCTCGCTCCTAGAAATCCATACAATAAAAGATATCGACGGGGCTAAGAATCTAACGTTCATTTCTACAAATGTAAATTAACTTTAATCGCGGTTTAATTCATTCCTTATTTTTTTCTTTTTTCTGAGAACTAGAGAAAGATAAAAAAAGAGCCAGTTAAATCGAGATTAAAATTAATCTACAATACATTGATACGGCTTCAGAAAGGATTTCCAATATCGAGACAAAACGTAATCTTTCGAAGTACTTAATCACATGCGATATAAAAATAAAACAGTATCAAAATGGAACGAATGATTTTTTCTTCCTCGAATTGAACAAGATCGATTTGTTGTCTTGGAGACAAGAGAGACGTTAAGTTTATATATTCTTACGCGTTTATAGAATAAATCTTTAACCCAGATATTCGTAACACACAATGCTGGCGCCATAATGTATAAGGTGCTGGATCATTTATTCTAAATTAGAACATTTTTCATTTAAAAGTAATCTACTTCTCTTTCAACAATAAATATATAATGATTGTCCCTATATCGATCCTATTTTAGGGTCGATATTGTTTGATAAATTCTAAAATAATAGCCGCAGCGCAGACTTTTGCATAACGCATAACTCATAGTGTATAAAAGAATCAACCATCAGATATAATATTTCCCTTCCTTTCTTCTCATTTCATGAAAAGAAAGGAACACGTTCGATCGATTGATTTTCTTATGCAGTACGAGTTATGCAGTTTGCGGCCATTAGTATTGAATTCGGAAATCTTCTTTCTAGGAAATGTAGCAACCCACAAGGCGCGTTTCGACAAGCAGGAAACGTTTCTCGAGGAAACGCGACCGATCAATGGACGGCGTTGACCCACTGATACCAAATCGCTGTTAGCGATCCCTGATGAATCGTTACCGTCATCGCGATGTCGTCATTTCGGTTACAGCACGGAATGTCGCGCCGCCTGCGCAACGACACGTCTACGTGACGCGATTGTTTTCATTCTAGGAAATCGGCTGACATACCGACGTAACTAACAATGTAATCGACGCGCCGCGAGCGCGTGTTTCACTATCTTCTTTCGCTTCGAAACAAGCGCCGGGCATTCTCGGTAGATCGCCGCAGCCTTCCGCGAAAGAATTGTTTTCACCAGGTCCAGGAATGCTCGCGCCGGTTTCTCCGGTAACGCGCCCCGCCGACCACCCGCCTCCGACGAACCGGATAGGCGACCGAGTGCGATATACAGTGCGGGAATGATGATGTGGGTGCGCGTAACGTACAATGTATAATTTGCGGCGATGACGTCTCGATCACAGCGGGGCAACGAATGGAAATCTTTCCGTCGAATCAAGTGGAGTACATGAAGATAAATGGCGGAGTAGCTCCGCCACGATGATCAATGAATCTCGCTGTGAATTTGCGTCGCCACGCGGACGTTACGCGCATATTTCACGGCTTGTTCCAATCGTATCCGAGAATTAAATTCCTCGAGTCTATCTCTTCCTGTTTTTACTTCGACTTCCGCGTTGATAGAGCGAAAGAACGGTTTTACTCAAGCATTGAAAAATTTAACTAGATAATTGATGTGTAATTGATATGAAAATAATTTCGTTGGGTCATCGAAATAATTACGTGGAACACCGAAGCGATTAATGATAAAGCGGAATTTTTAACATTCTAGCAACCAGTTTAATCTGTGTGCCACATAATTATTCTGATGATTCGACAAAATTATTTTCAGATATGTATCTAAATGTAGCTGAATTTTTAGACACTTCAGCAAAACCGTTCTTTCCGTAAATCAATGCGGAAATCGCAGTAAACGAGAAAAGGCATATTCGAAGAATTTAATTTTTATTTTTTCTTTTTTTTTTTGTACCTCTCTAACTAAACTTTTTAATGCTTCAGCAACCATTCTTTACATGAAAATTACATGTTCCATCAATTTCATTAATGTAATACAATTACGTTATTATTTTTCTATCGCGACAATTAAGGAGCAGACTTTCAAAATGCGTTTCATGAAAATTTGTACTTTTCAGAAAAACGAACGAAAGAAAGAAACCACGCACACAAAAAAAATTTACGCACTTTACGGAAAAAAATAACAATACGCCAATCAGGATGTGAAATATTAAACAAAATTGCTAAACAATGCTAAAAATATTTAACAAATGCATTTTCTTTGTTTCCAGTTAAAAAAAACATGACACACACTTCGAAATATCTATGTTTCTTCAGCGTATAAGTTAAAGACGAAAAAAATTCTTTCCGAACATCTCAAGAGAGTAGCTTATAACCCAAGTCTTTCAACACTGAGCACTACGCCTACCTCGAACTAAAAGAATGAAGTTTTGGAGAAAAAACGCATTTGGAAAGTCCGCTCTCGAAAGTCCTCGATTATGTGATCGGAGCTAAGAAATTCTTACTACGTGCGAAACTTACTTCGGATCTTTGACCATAAGTTTGCGCATAAGATCACGCGCTTCTTCGGAGACGTCCTCGAAGAGATCGTCTGGGAAGTCCAGGCGACATCGGCTGATGTTACAGAACGTCTCCTGCTTGGTGTCTCCTCCGAACGGCGAGCATCCCGTTAGCAGCACGTAGAGCAGCACGCCAACGGACCACATGTCGGTCGCCAGGCTGATCGGCTCGTAATTCAGAACCTCCGGGGCTGAGACACACACGGCAGATGAGCCGTTATTATAACGTGGTGAGATTCCGTGGTACATCGAACCCTAATACTCATCGAGATGTGTGTGTGTGTGTGTGTTCGCGCGCGCGCGCGCGCGTATGTCCCGGTAATTAACCGAATAAAAAAGGAGATAACGCCTCTTCTTTCCCCCGGCCTTTCTGCCATTACGTCGTCGCGAGACCGCTATTACGACGCGCTGATGCTTAATGGAGCCACGCGTGTTCCTCAACGGGATTAATAATAATTGTAACTACGGACGTCGTATTAGGCCCCGAGCGCGAACTAGGTAATCACCACGATACGGAAACGCGGTTGGCTCCGTTCATCGTCGTAATAGTCGCGCGCTCGAATAGTCGGCCACTTCGAATACTCGACTCGTTTCCGACCGAATCGCGTTACAGTTTTTCCACGCCCTCGTCATTATCCGTCCAACTTCTAATCGCTACAAAGATCCACGAGCTGTTTCTTGTCGCGTGAACGGTTCCGCTAATTTCTGCGAATGATCTCAGAGCCGATGCTAATCAACCGATTAAATCTCACCGGCGAGGAAATAACGATCGGTTCAATTAAAACTGATCTTTTTCTCTTTGTTTCTTTTGCTCGATGTGTACGTGGAAGAAGAGCTTCTCGTATTTGTCGCTATAATTGCACGGTAACACAATTATGGTTGAGAGCTCCATTTTTACAGTTATCACTGCTATGACGTTAGTACAGGAAGGATGGAGATTATAGAATACTATTTTGCTTTATCGATGCAATTACAATCGCAGTTGTGAGAAGCTTTTCTCTCAGTGCATAACTTTGAAGTTACTCTTGAAATCTTCGTGAAGCAGCGATTCTTTTTTTTTTTTTTTTTCAACATTAAATTCGACCGTACGGAACACAATCAATAGAGACAAACGCCTTTGGGAGCTGAATCTTAAGTACTTGTATAATTCTGTGTAAATTTATATATCACACGTAGCCCTTTAAACTGCGCGCCGAAATGATTTTTCGGTCTTGAAACGCAACCTACTAAACTATCGATTACGAATTAAATTGCAATTTAACAATTTGACACTTTTTCGCATTTTAAACGATCTTATAATAATACCGAGTGACTTATTGAAATCGGTAAATAATTAATCCTTTTCTTTTTTGTTTTTTCAGGACAATTTCATGTTTTTTTGTAAATGTCAAGAGTGTAACCGGGACAGTTCGAGACTTTTTGAACTTCTCCGTGGGAGATTATCTTGTCTCGCTATTGCTCGACACTTTCGTCCACTTAGAGCATGACTGTTAGATGGTGCGATGTAATCGATTTACGACGATTAAAGGGCTACGTAATATATAAATTTACACAGAATTGTACAAGTACTTAAGATTCAGCTCCCAAAGGCGTTTGTCTCTATTGATTGTGCTCTGTACGGTCGAGTGAGACGGTTCAAATTTAATGTTGAAAAAAAAAAAGGGAATCGCTGCTTCACGAAGATTTCAAGAGTAAAAGAGTCCTTTCTGACCGATCAAGTGTGCAGAACCCGAATACACATGCGGTTCGCTAGTTTACAATTAGGCGCGAAGTAGCTTAGAAGTAGTTTCGTTCAATTATGCAACATGCCTGTTTTCCTAATGGAATTCCTGCACAACACGACGGTTTCTGAGCGCAAACGTGGAACGCACGAAGGTGCGACCCCGACGTCGCAATCCGATCGACTTTCGAGACCGGAAACCACCGGCACGCACACGTTCACGCCGTCTGTATAAGGCGCCGCCCGTTAAAACGGGCTCGCTTTATCAGGGTTGTGGTCTGTTATTCTCAGTGACACGCACAAGTCGAAAACGCTAGGGAAACGCGCAGGTGTCAAATACGATTGCGATTCTCGCGATTCTTGCGAACTCTCTGGATATTTATTACTGGCGCGAGAGAGATCCATCGCGTTTTGCGATGACAAGCGACATATTCGGAGTCCATTGCTCGAGTAGAACGAAATGAAATTGTGCACAAATTAATGCATTTGTGGAAAATGCATAGAGTAAAAAAAGTAGAGTTATTCACGTATTGGCCATCATTTAGACAACTTTTGACTCGTCCGTCATATTCAGAACGGTTTAAGATAGAATGAGATAGATGTATCTCATTACACATGTAATTTAAATGGACATTTAAATGGACTTCTTTACTTGAAATAAACCAAAGAATCGCTCTGTTGAGTATGGCAACATATTTAACACCCTGTATATGTATATATAAAATAAAATATGTATATATAATAGAACTGCATGGATATTTCGCATTTTATTTTTGATGATGGACCCTGACCAATTTTTTACATGAGGATTTCTAGGAATAAAGTACTCACCGACATAATCGGGCGTGCCCAAAATTTCTCGTATGTCTGCTCCGTGACTGATGTACCGTGATATGCCGAAGTCGCATAGCTTTACGTCGCAGTCTGGAAATTCTCCAGTAAGTACCAAATTCTGTGGCTGAAACATTAAGAAAAAAAAAAAGGCGAAAGATAAAGAGTGATTCGATGTCATTGACGAAAGGGGAAGGCTATTATTAAAAATAAGATCGCTACAAAGTAGATCGCGACTGTTTTAACTGTACATTTACAATATCGTGCGCTTGTAATTTCTCGAAATTTCCTTAAGGACGATCCAAGCGGATCGTACAGCCTTGTGAAAGGCGCGAGCGAGAAGAAAAAGAAGCGAGCAGGTTTTATCTCGCGGTAATCTCCGCGCGACAATGCCAATTTCCAATGCCGCGAGATAATATGGAGAAAGTAAAGCCTCCTTTCAGGACGGTCGCATGACGATTGCTCTCCGGCATATTCTCTCTCTCTCCCTTGGCCGTTAACATGGACAAAGCAGTCCCCCAGGTGTTTTCGTGGTCTCGATCAATTATCAGAAGCACGCAAGCGGGCCGAGACACTTTTTCTACATCGTACAACGTCTCAGGAATTTCGGCGCCACCGTGTAAATATAGTAGTTAAATTACACGGCTTGATAATTGTACCCATAATTACAAGCCGTGTAACCATCTTTAAAGAGTAGAGACATACATACGTATTCCATGCGATATCGTTAGTTCACGACTTGCGGGGTTTAATTGTAGCGCGGCGCGGCGCGATCTCACATCTCTCGGCAGAATTTTAATTCAAGTCCTAATTACTGAAAGGCCGCCCCATCAAACACAGAGTTTCTGAAAAATAATAACTTCCGCGTCGGCCGCGTTCGCGATAGAGATTTTTCTCGGCCGCGGCGCCGGTGGATGATTAATCATCAGAAAGGGCGAGGCGGAGAAAGGCGAAGGCGGGACATTCCTTTTTTTTTCTTCTTTTTTTTTTCGATCATCAGGTGGAAGAGGGGCAACGAACGTCCACATTACAATAACATGAGTCCGCGTAGGCGTCTCGCGCGAGAGGCGTAATACCTGGATGTAAACGATTCCGCGATAAGAAAGGTCGTCGCGTGGCCTAGGTGCAACTCTCGAACAATACCGAAGCTGCTGCGGATAGAGGCTTCCTCCGAGAAGAGCGAGAGACGAGAGGAAGCTCGTTGCCGGTCCATTGTCAACGCTCCGTGGCTGGTTTACGACCACCTAGGTTGCTCGAGAACTATATCTTCAGTACCGGGTCGCGACTCTTAAAGGATGCCATTATCGAGGACGCTTTATTAAGGAAAACACATGCGGTGGTAAATCACTGACACTGAACAAAAATGTATGGCATTATTTTAATTGAAAATAATCTTGTTGATTTATCACAACGGTATTGAATGAAACAAACTTTTATTCAAATAAGAGCATAAGTATTTGTTTCGTAAATAGAGTTACTCCGTTAACAAAATTATTTTCAATTAAAATAATGCTGTTGATGTGAACATCTTTTTTGTTTTTTCTTTCAGTGTGACCACGACGTTTTTGCCAGATCACTTGCTCTTTTCGATACGCGCGAAAGGAAGCCGTTGGGGAATAATCGGCGACAACTCTGTTTCATTCGAATGTTTTAGCGCGCAGATGTTTGTTAGCCAGTTTGCGAAGGGTTTGCCTAATGAAAGAGTGCGAGTCACAATTACGCTCATGGGAGTGACAAAAGTTGTCGGCCCTACTAGCCGTAAAAAAAAAGAGGAGTTAAAAATTGGATTAGGGTGAGACTGAGACGGTCGCGAGGGTAAATGTAGGCCTATTCAGACCTTTCGTTTATTGTCGTATTGTTAATACTGTGCGATTTGTATTAATAGCACGCAGCTTGAAGAACTGGAAATATCGAAACACGGTAGCTCTATAAGTGTGTAATAAGTATAATAAATATTACTCTAAGCCGACTTACTCAACCATCGATCCGTGAATAACTGACTTTAAGTAAAAGATCACTTATGTTTTTGTGTTCTTATATGTCTCGCGAATCGACACAAATAAGGCGATGATTATAATAAGTATAATAAGTGTTATTATGATTTACAAACCAGCGTAGATCAGCGAATAGCTTATTTTAAGGAAAAATGCCATTTTTATGTTATTATGTGTCTCGTGACTCGATGAAGCAAGATGATGATTATCGAAAGTTCAGACGCATAACTGACATTAATATAATTTTTTATAATAAGTCGCCGTATTACAAGAGAGCGACGACGCGTTAAATGATACGGATTATAATATATAAGTATAAAAATTCTATAAAAAAAAAAACTCGTCTCGGATAGTCGAGAGATTTAAACTGGTTGGGGTATATATTTTTCGCAATAAGTTCTCTATTCGGTGTTTTAAGATGTTTATTAATATCATTACTAAATCGACGATCATTTATAATAGTATTACTTCAACTTCGGTTTACGATTGTGTTTCAAGTCCAACAGTAAGCGGCACATAGTTATATAATCTAAAAGATATACTTCAAATTTATATATATAGTAAATAGTATTAGGCACTAAAATCTAACCTCGACCGTATTACTCCTTCGTTTATTTGATTTATCGTCCATTGAGAATCGCGGTTAAGAAAGATTGAAAACTTAACGATAAATTCAAGTAAAGTGTCATTATCCTTATCGCAGGCGATGCAGAATTTGCGTGATCGATAATACTATTTTTTGTTGAATCGAGCGGAAGAAATTGCAATTCATGCCCAGCCTCATGACTTGTTCCTTTTCTCCCCGACGTGAAGTTGATAAATTTAAATAACGTCCACGGCTTTCCGATGCAGAATTTTTGTACGTGACGGCGCAGAGGACCGGAATCGAAGACGGAGAACACCGTGTCGGTGTTACGATGCATACGAGATGCGACGAGGACAATTTTCGTAAGTAATCGATCGACTCGCCCACATCCAATCACAAGGCCGAGAACCGACGTCGACGCTCGAGAAACCCGGCTGCAAACTTCGCGTGTAATGGTTAATTATGGAAATGTCTTTGTTCCTTATTAGAGACACTTCCTGAACTCGAAGCGTGAGCTCGAGATTGATTCCTACGCAGGAAAACGCGACGGAGCCACGAATGACTCTGATTTTCCGGTTTCCAGAGAAATTATTAGTCGTTTCAATTATCCGGAAGCCAGAAATCTCGTAACAGCGTAATGAGAATTTGTTAGCTAATTTGCTATCGATAACATTACGACGTTAATAAAAATATATAACACGGAAAATACGGTTTGGCTAAAGTATCTAATTTAGTTAGATACCAATTTGAAAATAATACTGTTGTAGATCGTCAAAGTAATTATGCAGGATGCTCGCTAATTGCTGGAATGTTCAAACTTTTTGCAGCACTTATCGACGCTTAACTCTTCCACATAATCATTTTAATGATCCGACAAAAATTATTTTCAGATTTGTATCTAGCTGAATTTTTACATACTTCAGCAAAACTCAAATATTTTATATAGATTTCCGTATAGATAAACGGATATTTTATTAATGAAAAAATATTCTCAGATACAAATCTGAATTATACATTCTCTCTTTGAAAGTATAAAGGATCTGGTGAGTAAGGAATAAGAACAAGCGTATAAATTATAAGAAAGAACGCACAAAATTTGAGAAATTGAGGACGATGTCGCTTTTTCAGTCAAAGATAGCCTCGTTCGTAGTTGAAATTTCGAAACAGAGACAAAACGTAAACACACAAAGGAAAAGCAACCTGCAACCTCACGGCGTTACGGAGCCGTTTTTGAATCGCATTATTCGTCGTACGTCAAGTAGCTCATGATGAATCCCAGTCACGTTCGACTCGTAACTTGATTTAACGAAACGTAACACACAAACTGAATCCTCGAGCGTGTCGAGTGCCTTTGTTCCATCCACATCCTTTTACAAACGCGAGACGATTTCGCTCGCCCGATAAATCCTCGCTCCAAATTTCGGCGGCTGCGCGTACCAAATTGAAACCCAACTTTAATTGTCGATCTTCAATTATTCATCTTGTTACGTGCGAAAGCGTGTTACATGAACGCACGAATGAATCAGTCCTCATTTGAATAGCAATTCAAATCCTGTTTAGTTTGCGCGAAAGTGACGCACGGGCACATGCACGGAAAGAACGACTTTACTTGAAGTATTAAGAAAATTTAACTTGTAGATACAGATACCTGAGAATAATTTTGTTGCGCCATTAAAATAGTTATATAAGAATTATGCTGTAGAAAGTTTCGACAATTTTCATAGCGACCAAACTCGAGCGTTCTACGCTGATTATTTTGATCGGTCCGAAATATTCAAATCTGTACTCTTAACTAATTTCTAGATCTCGATTAATGATGTATAACGAGAGGCCCGATGCTATCTACACGGCACGGTATGCATTTTTTCGAGGGAACACACGTCGATCTTAGCGTCCATTACACGCTCGATGGCAATCTCGCGCCACTTAATTTAACGCATTCAATAAACGACGACGATTCCGACACGGAGCGCACTCGTCATGTAATCGAGGTAATTAATCGTGACGCGAGTTCGCTCTTTTTCCTATCTTATAGACTGATGCGAGTTGCTTCGAAATTGTTTTTTTTTTTTTTTTTTTTCATCGCGGACGCACAGATGAGCACTTTCCGCGTGTCTCCTTTAGACTCACTTCGCTTTTAATTAACAACGCGAGATGCGTAACGTAGATTCCTCGCGTATTTCAATACAAGGTGCTCGCGAAACTCATCTTCGTCCGTTCGAAACTTCGTATCTGACACGAGTAACCTATCGGCAAAAGTCATTATCTCCGTTGAAAATTTTTATGGCGACAGCAAAAATATATATATATAATTATAATTTTTCTCATTCAAGAAATCAATAAGATTTTTTTTTAATTAAGAAAAATTCATTATTTTAGCGAAATGTGTACAATATGGCGTGAAAAATGCAATTTCTCTTTATTAGAATAAAAAGCATCGACTTGTTTTGCAGCTGGAGAAAGGATTTTTAGCTGATTTCAGATCGAAGTGTCCGCCATTTTTATTAAATGACTAGGTATAAGTATTTGCAACAGTGGACATTTTAGCTTCTTTTATACTTTTCTCTCTACAAAAGCAGGGGATTTAATAACTTCTTTCGCAATTAGATTCACTTTCCTCTCTATTTCGCAAGGTAAGGTAAGGTGTTTCAGCACATTTTTAAAACGTCAAATTAGTAATCAAGAAATCTAGAATTCGTTCTCCAACAGCTAATTTATTTTTGAATATTGCTGCTTTTGTATGCCAGCTACTCATCTTTAATCGACTTGAGATTGAGATTTTCCTAACAACAATGTCGATCGGACACAGTTTCCGAGATGCGTAAAGAAGATCTCGGTCGTAATAAAATATATACAATTCGGAAATACTACCTTTCACTTGATTACCTTCGAACGAGACCCCTGGACGAAAATAAAGCGTGACCGTAGATCAAATCAATCATCCACCTTTTTTTTTTTTTTGCAATAGGCACGCTTCCTGCAACGGCTGCGACAAGCTATCTATTTTAACGTTCTTACGCGGTCTTGCACAGCTTCTGGAAGTTGGTGCGGCGCGCCCGACATAAATATCGATCGAATGCACCCTTGCGAATTGTAACAGGTGTTCCCGCGTCTCGCAGCGGGCATCTCTGTCGGATGTTAGCGCTTAAGTGCCACGCAAAAACGATTTGCAGGAAGGATGCGCGTCATTAAATCGAAGCCGACGTTATTCACCTCGCGTCTGTACAAAGAATCGCAACTCGCGCGACAATTCTCACGGCCGTCCGTATATGAGATTTTAACCGTGTCGCCATATATGTGATTAATATCCATTTCTTAACTTTAATCTCACTTTAACCCTTTTACTCTTTATCCCATTCGAACTCCTAGAAAAAAAAAAAGAAAAATTGAAGAGTAAATTAAAGCAAGATTAAAGTTAATCTATCTTGGTAGAAGCGGATAAAAGGCACTATTAAATTCGTAACGTCAAATCATACTCAATTGGAGTTAATTTGAGTTTTCAATCATTTCTATAAATCGCCGCTGCTCGTCTTCAATATATCATTAATTTAATTTAAACAATTTAACTTAAGAAATGTATTTGATTCGAATTTAATTTATTGTTGACTAATTTATTATTTAGTAAGCACTAAGTGCTTACGTTAACGTTGTTTACTTCACAGAAATTAATCACAGAAATGGATTTATACGTTTGACACACACATGGAAGTTGGAAATAACAAAATTATAACAAAATTATTTAACGAGTATCAGGTTACCGTTGCTCCTTCGATATCTAACAGTACAAAACGAATTCTTTTCATAGAATTAGGTACTTTACATACATTTTATGCAATCGAATTCTACACGGCCGTCTTGCCTATCGGAAGAGCGAAAGCGAGATTTCACGGGGAGTTAACGGGGCAAATCTCCACGTCGTTATCCGGCAAAGAGTACATTGTCCCCGCAAAACGTAAGAAATCATCCGCGGGATAACGGTGTGCCGCCTTCCGTCTTTCAAACGTGTTTCCTTTTCAACGTACAATGCGACATCACGTGCACGAAAAGTCGGATGAGAGATATTCAATCAGCGCAACGCCAGGAAGAAGGCAGGGAGTCGGGGAAAGGGGGGGAGAAACCTTTGTGTAGTTACGCTCGCGCATCTCTCGCACTCATTAGGCGTGTCAATGAGCGCCTGTGATTCGTAATTAGCCCGCCGATCCGCTTAACAATGTGTGACACTTCGCGAGCCGGTTGTACGTGAGCAAACGGCAATTAGAAGCGTGAGCCTACGAAAAAGGTAGACGACCTGGTCGCTTTACCCGCTTTTCACCGACGGCCGCAAGTCCGACTGTCCGCCACTTCGGGACTTATTATTGTCGCGTCGACATTTCCAAAATTAGAACTTACAAGCTAAACATCTGAAATATCTCGCTCGTACGCTCGACACACATACAAAATGCGTGTAAATAAAACTGATCGAAATAATGAATGATTATTTTATATCTAATTGTTCATTACTTATAGTTCACTTAGAGCGAGGTTGCGAATAGGTGTAAATATAGATAAACTTTATATGGCGTGAGAAATCGAGCAATCATAGTCCAATTATTCTCCTCGCATTCGCGACTGTCATATTGATTAATTTCTTACAATTTAAAACTTACGTAAAACTACTCTCTAAATCTGTGAATCAGTGGATAATCACTGATATCAGTGCACCAAGTATGCTACTGGTAATCAGTGAATTAAATGTGAGATTCCTAATCTAGCTAATCTTTATTATGTGATCTAACTAACCTTGTTTTAGTGCTTAAATTCAATGAATACGATATTGGAAGATTGAAATTACGTGCAAATATCAGTATTTTAGTTATATAATGCTCAAACATTCTTCCTTTTCTAGTTGAACCTCACTGATTATCAGTGCCAAGTGTGCCACTGAGTAATTAATGATTCTATTCACTGATTCATATTTAAACAGTATTATAAATCGGAAGAATCGAAGCAAAAAGTTACATATTTCGAAGATTTTCTGAAATCCCAGGCGTCCATAATTATCCGGATACTTTTGAAAAATTCCCTCTGAATTAAAAAAAAGAAAAAAAAGAAAAAAAAAGAGAATGGTACAAAAGAGAAAAGAGAACGGATGGCCCAACCTTAAGCGACGTTCTGTGTCTCGGAAACAATTAACCGATAACCGAACTAGAGCACAACCGTAATTACAGCACACCTTCCAAATCCTTGCTTCTCGCACGAGATAAGGTTGTTAAAATACACATCGCGTCGGGCGGTTTCGTGCGCGAACGATCAATATCCGCGTCTCGGTACTTTCATTACGCACAAACCAATCCTTTCACCGAGCGATAACTGCGAGAGCCCTCCGTTACCTCTGCCCCTCTGTCCCTTTCTCCTCTCGCTCTTTCTTTCTCTCTCTCTCTCTCTCTCTTTCTCTCTTGTTTGTTCAAACTTGATTGCGTGTCTAATATGCCGAGGCACACATACGCGCACGCAACAGTTTCGCACGCGCGGCCTGCCTTCCCCTTTTCTCGGCCACCGGAAGTTTCAATGAACGCGAGAGACGTATCCTCATAAATCCGTCGGTTAAAAAGCGTTGGGCCCCGTAGACGTTTCGTTCGCCTTCTTTCACGCATTAATTTTTTCCTTCCAAAAGTCTTACGTCGCCATTCCTCGGTTTTCAGACTATTCCGCATTCAATGCAATTTCTCGTTTGCTCAATAAGAAGATTCCCTCCCCTCCCCCCCTCCCCTAAATTGGATTGCTTAATAAAGAAAATAATACATGGAAAAAACGATTTTGCCGAAATATCCAGCTAGATAAAAAAAAAGCTGGATATAGACCTGAAAAATATTGTGGGACCATCAAAATAATTACATACTTTCTAAATTCTTGGATCCCACTCTAAAGAGTGAAAATTGAATCAGTCTTGAAAGAATATGGCTTAATTTTCAATCTTTCGAGATTTCACTCTTCAAAGTGAGATTCGGTTTAGAAGTTTCAGAGAGTAGGAATCTCAAGCACGATCTTGAGCAATGCCGCAAAAAGTTTTGACACATTTTGCCAGCTCGAGCGTCCTACAGTTCCCGATGATTCAACAAAATTGTTTTCAGATTTGCATCTAGCTAAATTTTTGGATGCTTTAGCAAAATTCTTTCCATGTAAGAAACGCTCAAAATAATTGTTAAAATATTAAAATTTTGTGTAACACTTCTCATCATGCGTCGCACGTAATTATTTTGATAGACCAATAAAATTATTTTCGGATCTATATCTTCAGAAAACTAGTTTTTCCTTATACCATTTACAATGTGTACGATACAATCTTAAATCGAAAGGAACGAAGTAGAAGGAAATGTATTTTCATAAATAATAAAATATAGAAAGAGTTATATCGTTTTTCATTATCTTTAATTATCCTAATGAACAGCTGAATGAATAGACTTGACGTTAGGAAGTTATTTGCGCTGTGTCTGCTGCATGCAAATGTATGTGTGTGGTAATAATTGATAAATACGCCGGTTGATAACATATATCGCGACGACACGCACGTTTTATCTTCGCGTTATGGTAATAAAGCGGAACACGACTTGTACGCTCTCGGCAAACTCGTTGGCCATTGTATTCGTGACGCGTGAAGTACGCATTAATTCGCGTCTTAATAGCCTAATAAATGTGAATGAAGACATCCTGTAGTATCTTCCAAATGTAATTACTTTTGAATTATCCAAAGTATTGGATCACCCACTCGGAGGCTACATATATATTCATTAAATTACGAATAATTAATTAATTCCTCGTCTAACTGACTGGCTCGCGTTACGCAGAAATATGACGATAATCGGCAATCTGCAGGAATTCATTCGACGAATCGCTCGCTAGTTCTCTCCAATTCTACGGATGGATAAACGCGAATTGCCTAATTAAAGCAAATCGGACATCCGTCGCTTTTCATCGGATTTTCCAAGGAAAAGAGGCGATTGACCCCACTCGCGAGATTCATCAATGAATGTCTCGTTGGCCTCATAGAACTCTTACTAGGAATTACACACATCTCACGATGGGGAGCTCGGTTGAGAGGGATCTAAATGTATATGTATATCGCAGTCTGTTCATTAGGCACAACGGTGCGTTCGATGAAATCGATTCACCGGGAACTGAATAACATGTCCGAGTGCCACCCCGTAAATCCGGCGAGCTCCAAATTCGACTTTATGACTCTAGGGTGCCCAAGTGGATGCCGCGAACGCAAAAGAATTGTTATTACACGAGCGAACAATATTCTTATCCACCACCGACCAGATTAAATTTTCAAGGGGTATTCTCTACATAGAAAAATTTTTAGCAAAACCATTCCGTGTACTGGTTGTGAATTCTAGTAGCTTTTGTAAGAAATAAGTAAAATACAATCCGATTTCTAAGATACTAAAAATTCGTTGTCGAATTTCTCGCAAGATTTTTTTTCCGATTTTTATACAGTCCGGCACAACGTAAAAATCTGTATAATGAAGCTCAAGATTGCTGACGAAAGGTACAAGATTTTACAAGGCCGAAGATTAAAATACAAATATGTAGCAATATATTTTCTTGACGCTGTTATTAATCACTCGTCGTACGACAAAGAGAAATACGTATAACGTTTTGCATATGAAGAAAAGACGTTGACGCGACGCGCATCTCGACTTACAATCGTTTCCGTTTTTAATCGTACAATATACAGAGAAGCTAATCTTTATTTCTGTCGTTACGTGAAACCAAGTCGACATCGCACACAATTCAACTTCACACTTCGACTTCGTCAGCCGCAAAGATCACCGACGTGATCATCGTCGGATTGTCGTCGCTACAGAGGACTCGGTCGCGTGATGTAACATAGCTTTACGTGGCACAAACGATTATTACCTTCTCCGCTGCGTTACTCGGCAGTAACTTGCTGTTGCTGCTGTTAGCGAAAGCGAGCACGTGAAACTGCGACAAGCACAGTAAAACATGTTGCAATTACTTAGACAGCATTTCGTTACGGGAACGCCATTCGCTTTTGTATCATATGTCGCGCGCGCGCGCGCGCTTCGTGATTTTCTTCATTGTTCCAAATGCGTCCCGTCGGAACAAACAAGCGTGGATGTCGAAATTTCGGAGCGCGCACTATTCTATCTCCCTCAAGCCACCTTGATTTTCAATCGGTTGAAGATAGTATAGGAGTTAAACATAGATGTGTATAGATGACGCATACCAAAAAAAGTACCATACAAAATAGGAATCCATAATGTTACACTTAAGTAATTCATTGGCAAAAATTGGCGGTTTCTCCACTTGACAATTTCTTTGACAACAGTGAAAAAGTATATTTATATAAAAGTATATTTATATAATTTTTCTTACTCAAGAGTTATCAATAAAATCATTCTTTTTTCAAAAATTGAAAAAGTTCTTAATTTATTAACAAGATGTGTATAATATTGTATAACGTGAGAAATACAATTTCTATTCATTAAAATAGAATGCATTTGATTGGTTTTGCTAGAAAAAGAATTTTAGTTGATTTTACAAAGTATTTGCCATTTTGATTAAATACGATAAATATAGTTAAATACTGATAAATATAGTTGTATTTGCAACGGTAGAGATTTGAGGATTGAATTTCTTTCGGACTTTTCATAATCGTAACCTTTTGGGTATCAATTATGCTAAAAAAAAAAAAAAAAAAAAAAAAAAAAAAAAAAAAAAACCAAAAAAA
>NW_017304758.1:4165139-4165721 GCF_001594115.1 Trachymyrmex septentrionalis
AATAATGATTTGAATACAATGAAATATGATATAAATACCTTAGAAATTATTTCATTCGTCAGTTTTGTCTTTGTAGTTTCTACTGCGCAACAAAGTGAAACGACATTACTCACTTATGTTCACAACGAAATATTGATGCTAATAACGTTCTGTAGACACATGCTAATTGCATAGCATATTGCTGGGGCGATTAGATTCGGAGAGAAAGAAAGAGACTCGTCGTTTAAGATTAGCTTCTGCCGCCTTGCGGCTGTCGCTCTTGGCCAACCAAGTTTTCATCTTACGACACGTAAAAGGATACTAATTGACCGAGAAGTGTGACGATAAGCGACAAAAAAAGATACGAGTAAATGCTCCAAAGTCTTGGTCTGTCACGCGGTGAAAGGATTAGCTGCTCGTTAAAGAGCGTTAATTGAGAGTCCTTGGCAGACTGCAAGGCGATTTCGAGACGCAAGATTCGAAGGGAACGCTCATTTTCGACTCGTGACACCTACACGACATCAGGTGAAAGCTACAAACATTATATGTATAAATATGTAAAATAACTTTATATATAAAAATAATTATAATTAAAATTATACA
>NW_017304758.1:4165736-4193448 GCF_001594115.1 Trachymyrmex septentrionalis
TATATATATATATATATATATATATAAAACAGTGTGACTCTCTTAACGCGAACTTGGCGCAGCCTACTATTCGGTGCTGATTTTATCGCCGATATTATTACGCGGGTCT
Source organism: Trachymyrmex septentrionalis (assembly GCF_001594115.1). Classification (NCBI taxonomy): domain Eukaryota; kingdom Metazoa; phylum Arthropoda; class Insecta; order Hymenoptera; family Formicidae; genus Trachymyrmex; species Trachymyrmex septentrionalis. Next base: position 4,165,846 of record NW_017304758.1, read on the forward strand.
ATTATTAGCGGGCAGTAATATGCGTGGCCCGACACGCGACTTGCCCACGTTTATCATCGCCTCGGCGATTTGTTGCTCGAATAAACAAGTCGTCGGCGCATTAAATCCGTAGCGATATATATCTGCATCTACGAAATATCGCACGACCAAGATTGTCGTAGGCGCTGCTCCGATCTCACTCAAGTGAAGAGAGACCTATTTGTGACGATTGCGATCAAGAGAAAAATACTCTGTCGTCGAGAGAGAGAGAGAGAGAGAGAGAGAGAGAGAGAGAGAGAGCTGCTTTAACCGAGGTGAATACACGATTATTTTTCTTTGATTTCAATCGTTCAACGTTGCTTCAGATGTATCGGCAAGAATTCTTGAGAAATCTCGAAAACACGCATTACTACGTTATCAACGATTCAGCATTTGCATTCTTTTTCACGATTCGTTGTGCTCCTTCGATATCTTCCGCGATATAACAATTAAAGATCGCGAATAAGGACCGAGCCGACTTGGTAACCACTAAAAAGGACGGCTTCCGTATTCTGACAGGATAACTAGAAATTCCAGTTTGCAGTATGCGGTGCAGAACTTTTATCGACGTTTTACGATCGCCATCGTATAGATTTCACGGGCAAATGCACGAGTCATATTTCCTATTTTTGCAAACTGCCCATTTGATCGAGCGTGCCCTCAGCGCGAACTGACCGCTCTTGTCTATTCTCGAATCAACGGCCGGGCATTCCGCGGCTAGAAACGGCCGCCCGCAAAGGATAAGCCGCAGAATGGATCGCGCAGCCGGATAACGGGAACGATGATTTTCCCACAAATGCACACGCGCGATTCTCTCGGAAAGTAGAGGAAATCTTTTTTTAAAGAAATCAACGTTATATTCTAAACTGTGCAACACCCTTACCCTTACGAATTTAACACATTTCAAACGGTCCACTCTTTTTATGTTAATTTAAGATAAATATGTTAAAAAGTAATACAAACGTTATGCAAAAATTAACATAAGAATGTAACGTTTTGTCAGAAATTGTGAAGATATATTTCTTCGGTGAAGTTAACATTTATCTCTCATTCGTTCATCTTGAAATTTTACTTTTTAAAACTATTTTCTTTTCAGGATATTTGTTTATGTATATTCGCCGCGCGTAAATTGTCCTATTTCAATACTAAGAAAAGTTAAATATTAATTTAGCAGAAGACATTCAAATAAAAATTATGTCAAATAACATTCAGGCAAGTAAAAAATTCGACGTAAAAATTTTAACAAGAACCGGTTTGAAACAAATACAAAATGTTGCCTCACCGTGTTGCGCCTTTTTTTGGTGTCTACAAAAATAAAATTGATACGATGTAAAAAAAAAAGAAAGAAGAAAAACACGCATGGCTCATAGACAGATCTTTCGTTTCATTTGTCTACTGCGCGAGTCTTCGTTCTCCTAATTAATATTTGCCAACGTTCTCTACGTGATGGATGTGCGTGAGTAACGTTTGCAGCCGACTCATCGCGGCGGAATGCAAAACGGAGCATTAGGATCGGGGTTCGCGGCTCTGGGAAAGCACGAGAGAACACATGGAAAGACCGCAATTAACGCGACTTCGTCGTGCAAATTCTCGAATTTGCACGGCCGGCGGACGCCGAGTTATTTCGTCGCACGCGGCGACGACGGTGTTCTCAGCGCTCGCGCGGCTTCTCTCCGGCGCGTCGCGGCGCGTCGCGGCGCGTCGCACGTCGACGGATATAGCTGCTCCGTTTCGAGCACGGTGAACTAGCACGGTGTGAGGCCGGCTTTAGAACACCGGCGCCCGAAAGTTCGTGGCCGTTGGCCAAGAAGACCGCTTTGGACGTCGGCCAAGGAATTCGCGTGCATTTTTCCATTCATAACCGCGAAATCTATATTTAGCCGCGGCATATCGTGCGAATTCGTGGCACGGCGTTATTTTTAGGATGAACCCGAATGCGCTCGTTAACTTATTCGTCGGCCAATTGCCTTTCTCGGTCGGCGCTAGTAACCGCGCGTCTTACGTTTCGTGCACGTAATAAGATGAACATTAAATCTTTTCCTCTTAAACGCAGGATTGATCGCTTTGAGAAAAATATTCCGCCAAACGGTATCGAGAGATACCCCGCAAAATAATAATTATTCTGCAGTAATCGTTGTCAAAATTCTTGCGTTAAGTTTTAAATATATTCGAGCGTTAATTTAGTAATTGTTATTTCACACATTTTACGTTGACATTCAACATTTCTTAATGTTAAAATCATATAATTCCTGAATAAATAAACAAATATCTTAAAAATAATGTAGTTTTATAACATAAGTTCTAAGATAAATCGATAAAATATGTTAATTTAATATATTATAAAAATGTCAATTTTATTGAAGAATTATACTTCTGTATTATGCTTATAAATTGTGTCAGTGTAATATATTTTACGTTAATATTTTACATAATATTTGTGTTACTCACATATTTATATTGTATTAACAAACAAATTTAGATGCACCGTTTGGGATACGTAAAGTATATTAAATTCAATACAAATTTTTCAACCGTGTTTAAATATCATTGATAAATAATAACAGGAATACTATAAAAGAAACAAAAGATCATTCAAATCGTTTCGCAACAGCTAAAAATCAGAATTCCGCTCATCATAATTGAACATCTCGATTAGAATTCTAATTGATATGATTATAGAATCTTCTGATTCGTTTGTTTTCAACAAGAACTTTTTCTCAGTGTATTCTTATCGTGGAAATTGCCTGAAACTGCATCTCGTTACGAGAACAAGAAAATTGCATCAGCTGTGCGAGCTCGTGGACGAACACGGATAAATATCGTGTCAAAGTTATGCGCGCATAAAACCTACCATCCGTGTCTCATTGTATATTTGCTGTGTACCAACGGTGTAATGTACGTCTAAAAAGAATTCCGTCGTGCATCCGCTTTGATGCGCCGTCGCACACGTAGATATGAAGAAAAGCGATTCATCGCGACATGTATTTTCGCAATATGCAAAGCCGATGCGCGTCTTGGCCGGCTTCCAAGACATATCGACCGTCGAACTCTTCATCGGCTTATTTTTCTCAGCGTTCTTGAATGACCGCGCGAAAAATAAACGCCATTCGCTCTCACAGGTCAATGAATCGAAAACGTTGCCGGAGCACATCTGAATAACGATGATTCACTGCTAGCCGCCGAGAGAGGAGACTGTATTATTCTTATCCGTTTGAGCTAATTAATCGCCGTCGCTTATAGAATTCGCGATCCAAAAATATCGCTTTTGCATTCTTTGAGTCTCGAGAGAAAATCCATTATTGTTTTGTAACAACGGCTTTTTTTCCAAATCAAGCTACACGATGACAATGTAGTACAAAATGTTATAACTAACGTGACACAATGTTACACTGCTCGACACTATAAAACGCTAAGTACGAGTGTAATAAAATATTACCAACTTTTCCAAAAATTACTCGATAGTCATGGTTATTTTATAAAATGTACATTTAATAAAATCATAAAAAAAAATCATCGATCCTGAGAAATATTTAAATATAATTTAAATCTAAATTAAAATTAATAAGTCTATTATATAGATACACGCTATAATACTGAGCAGCGTTCCAACAATTACTTTACATGGCGTAACACAATGTAACACAGCGTGTCCTAGCTGGAAAAAAAAACAGCCAATAATTATTTGAAACAATAAATTAGAATTGCGAATAAATTGAAATTGCGTAGCTGTACCGCAATAACAACACCCGTATCGTCATTCACACGCGAAATTATCTTATCAGTTGGAAAACATTGAGCTATCAGGATGACTTGGTTCTGCGTAATCATCAGTTTTATCGCAGCGGCACAGGATCGATAAGATGCCGCAAAGGTCGATACGCGAACATGCGATCTATTCAGCGTGATTTTTCACAACTGCGAAAAAGATTCGATTACGAAATAACTGATGACGCTCATACATGAGTAGCTATAGTTACATATTCCTATAAATCTTGCAAGTCGCGCAAAACGACGGAAGAGAGGGACGTATTTATTGGTGTTTAATGATAAATCGACGTGATTAACGCAAAATCGCGAAAGCCAAGTAATTGGATTGTATAACTTGCCGTCGTCGTTATGCGAGATACATTAAAAAGGACATTCAGGATCAAGAGAGGTAGAAGTCTGAATGTGCGTGTCGCCCAGGAACATTATTAATACAACTGGCTCGCCTTGGCTCACCCATATCGATCACGCCGGTAATCGATAAACATGTATTTCATATACCTACGCGCGCACGCGAGCGCAGTGTGCAAATCGCAAATTGCAAATTGCAAATCTTCGCCGTCAAATAGGAAAGACTGGTTGGACGCGACGCGTCGCGCGCTCGCATAAAACTTCATCGTCGAAGTTGCGCGTCGTCGCAACCATCCCTCGCAAATTCGATCGCTTCGCCGATGGGAGAAAAAGAATTAAAAGTTCCTCTCGTCGCTTACTTATTTTCAACGGCCGACACGCGACACGCAATAATCAGATAACGAGGCATATGAAAGTTAAAATGGGATTTATTTCTGATGATCACCACAATGGCAGCCCGGCGTGATAAACAAGTTATTTTTAGTCCCGCGAGGATCACCCGTTTGAAAATATTAACGACTCTTCGGTTCAATTACGTTCTTTATGGATCTCCGTTCGATGATCTCGACGTTCTATCAATGTTATTTTTAGAGACCCTATAAGAGTATCCCTGATAAACAAAAGTTTGATAGAGAACGAAAGGATTTCTATCAATATTTGTATCGTTTTCAAGTTTATATCATTTTCTACACTGAAAAAAAAGGTTGCTGCAATTTAGATAGCAACAACCAGTTTTTGGTTGTAGCAGCCATATAAAAATGCTATGCTATATTTTACCATCTAAATTGTTGCAGCAATCAATCTTTTCTTTTTAGAGTATCGTTGACCTCACGAACATCATGATTGATCGGATATGAATCCTATCCATATTTTATCGGATTCTATAAAATTTGTACAATAGATTCCTATAAGATCTGATTCGAATTAGTGAATTCACGAATATTATCCACGTATTCAAAACAATAAGATTTTTCTATCATTCTCTATCAACTTTTTTTTATCAGAGATTAGACGACAAACTTTTGATTAGCTCGTTGTTTTTGTCAACTTCAGTAAGTTAGAATGAATAAGATGGTACATTGAAAAAAAAATGTAGTCAATTTTAATAAATATTTAATTGAATACTGGCAACTGAACGTTTACTTACAGTAAGTAAATATTTGTTCAATAAAAAAAATGATTGTACAGTATGGAACTAAATATTTATTAAAATTAACTATATTTTTGTCTCAGTGCATAAATTATAGAATAAAATAGCGTATATAAAAAGCAACGATATATATATATATATATATCCTTCTTCCTCACTTTTGTTTAGACAAAATTGCTGGCCAGACCTCGTTGTAGGATTCCTACTATTTAGTTCCTGCTATTCCTGGTTCCCAAATCCACCCGCCTGAGATTAAGCAAGGCACCCCGGCTCAATTACGCGACTTTTATGAAACATCACGCCGCTTGAATGGAGTATCTGCCTGCGACGAAAAATTATTTTTAGTCCCACGGAAAATGCTGGGAGATATCTGGGAACTTGACGTGAAACGTCACGAAGCGAGCATAATACGGCGGCGAAATACGGGCGGCTATTTTCGTACAGACGCCCTCGACGCCGCATACAAAAATATTTCGTGGGACAGAAACGTCCCATTCGCGCCCAATTCGTGGTGGAATTCCATCGCTGTGAGCTGTTTCGTGGCGTTCCATCATTTCGTAGGCCGCGCACGTGTTCGCGTCATCCGTGTCATCGATTCTTCAACAGAATGAGCTTGTCCGTCGATCTGCGAAAAAAGAAGTATCGCTTGCTGGCGTGAGTCGCAGGTTCGATGATTACGGCGGAATTCAGGAACGTCGAAGGGAGAGGCGCGTATAGGATTAGATGAATCATGGAGGAGTATACGACGAGATATGCCCGCCCGATCTATTTTCATTTCTTCCACCGCAAAGTGTCAGATGACATAACGGCGTGGACGGTAACGCAAGACCGATTTTAAAATGCTCTTTCTATCGCTTTTGTGTCTCCCGACGAGATGTGCATGCGTGCACGTGCAAAAGTGTACACGTGGAAAAATGCTCACGCTGAAAAAAATGTCCGTGCGTAGCTCTACTCTACTAATAGAATTACGTTTGCCGTAAACGAACCACCTGAGATGCTTTTACACTCCAATTAAAAGTCATTATTATTAATTACATCGTGCGTTGTTGATTGTTCTACATTTTATTAGTATTTTTGAGATCATTATGTATGTATAGATTTACTTGATATTTTCTTTAAAAAAATATAAATAAGTTTCCTGGGTCAGGAAAAAGTAAAAAAAAACTGAAAAAGTAAAATCTAGAACTTTTTTAGCAAAAAAAAAAATAACTAAACTAAACTTCAATTTTTGCTAAGCACCTACCTAAGGTGCAAAAATCAATCCGTATAATTATTCATAGATTAGTAAAAAAAAAAAAATAACTTTCCCATTGGAAATTTAATATGTATTTTTTTTTATTTCGTTTTGTGTGTTTTGTAAACCAAATTTAAAAAAATCTATTTTGAATAAGCGTACATTTCCGGGCAATTAATCGATCGATCGTCCCAAGATATACGCAGGAAGTATATACTCTTCTCACTTTATAAAATATATATGTTTTTCTAATTCAACACAATCAGATCTATACTCGTACACAGTTCACTGTCTTGTTTTTCAGTCGGTATATAAGTGTATATTTCCGCGAAAATGTAATAGGATACATGGCAATATCAAGGAGAATGTCAACCTCGCAGAAAACGCTGAGAAGTTGATCTGCCTCGCGAAACGTATTGCGTGTCACGCAAGGTGTACACCGTCGGCGTACAGGAATCGTCCCTGATCGGCCGATTTGGCAGAGAGAACTGTCGTGCACGTATACGTTTACATAACGATCTAGGTCGATCGTGAAGACTACGATACGGAACATGCATAGCTCCGTGCAGCTGAGAAATTGCCAGAGGCGCCCGAAATGTCGTCGCTCTCTTGCCAGCGAGTTTCTTTCTAGCGACAGCTCGCCGAGATTCAGTGCGATAAAGATGCCCCGGACGCGTCTTTGGTCGAGATTCACCAACGCTTTTGGGAAAGAAGAAAAAAAAAAAGAGAAAGAGAGGAAGAGAGAGAATCGTTTCTTCTTCCGCGATAATTTCACTGATAAAGCTCGGAGGTACGCCTCGTCTCTTTCGAGATATCGTTCTTCATAAAAATGATCTTCATCGCATCGAACAAATCGCCAACTCTTTCGTATTATTGTTTCCATCGCGATAATTTGCAGTTACCTGCCGAGCGCCAAAAGACGCCTCGGGTGAAGCATTCTGTTCTCTGTGCACTCTCCTCCAAGAATGCACCAGAAAAATGAGATAAGAATTATTTGCACGAGCGACAATCTTCACCCGTTATCGTGCCCGGCTTGTTATTTTTAACGTCTAGAGATACCGAAGAGGCGAATCACGACGAGTATCGCGCTCGCGTTTTCACGGGTTTATTCCCCAATCTTGCAGTCGCAAAAAAAAAAACGGTACCTGGAGGAATTTATTATCGCTGATAAAACTGATGGCGCACACTGTTAAATTCATAAGGTCAAATTATGCCCACAATTTGTGTTATTTTTTTATCATTTATTCTACAAGTCATTACTGTTCCTTAATATGTCGTTAATTTAACTAAAACACAGTGGAGTTAAATAATTAAACTTACGAAACTGTATTAAAGACTCAAATTTAGTTTATTATTTACTAAGAGTAAACTCTTTAAAAATGGATCAGTATATTATCACTAACTTTAGTTATAAGCTACACTTATAACTGATGTAGTTATTAGCGAATATTTACTGTTTCACAGTAATAATTCACTTTTAGAAGTCATAATTTTCTGCAGATTGAATTTGCAAAAAATCATAACTTCTAAAAGTGAATCAGTGCTTTATTATTGAAAAACAGTAAATATCCGCTGATGATTACATCAGTTATAAATGTAACACTGAAGTCACTGATTTACTTCTAAAAAGTACGTCAATATGAACGTTTAATTTGAAATTGAACAATTCAACCACAGAAATGAATTGATTTATATTTTTGCACATAGAAATAACGAAATGTTATTCAATTCAAGGAATTGGGTTGCCATTACTCCTTTAATATCTAACAGTGTACGTAAGACACGAACAATGAAATACATCGCTCAAAATACTCGTTCGTAATCATTTTTCAATTCACGTCAGACAAAGAAAGTTGCTATTCAACATTATCGAAAAAATTTTAAGCGTTATTTAAAAAAAAAACCTACAAAATTGATATTATAATTGAACAACTTTCCTTTTCTCAGAGAGAAATCGGTCCGCTGGATATATTTATGTTCTTTGACACAAATGCAATTTTGGATGTTAACAGCCACACCTTGATCAGCCGGTCGGCGTTAGGCCCATCTTTACCATATAGTTTACCATATAGTCGAGTGTTTGAAAACACTTACCTTGATGTCGAGGTGAGCCACGTTCAGGGAATGCAGAAAGGCTATCCCGTCCAAAATCTGCTTTAGTAATCTGGCGACTTGCCGTTCCTCTGGAACTTCGTCTCGGTCGAGTATCATTTGTAATTCGCCGCCAGGAGCCCTGTCACAATAAACATTACTTGTCTCGCACGACTTGCACAATATTTACGTTTAGCACGTACATATACTTTTTTTGCGCGTCGGTTTGTTCCATAAATTCATTCAAATATACACAGCGCACTACGCGTCGGACGAATCAGCGTAGCGTATTTTTACGACTGATACCGCTAGCGACGTACGTACGTTTAAATCATGAGTTTACACTTTTGTCCTACTTTTTGAGTAATTAACAGTTGTTACGACATATAGAAAGCGCTATCATTGTCCGTCGTATAATTTTATTTCGTTTCTTCGTCACAGCACAAATAATCTAAACCAGTGATATGCAATCTTTTTAAATAGGTATTTCGATATACAATCAGATATACATTGAAAATTTATTTCACGTTACTATACAGTCGGAATACGATTTAAGTAGATAGCCATAGTACTCACAGTTATTTTGAAAATCTTATTCAAAAATTATGCACGGTTATCTTAAAAGTGGAATTCTAGAAAAAAAAAAAGTTCATTACTTTTACATTTCTCTATCTCATAAGGGTAAATAAAATACACAATAAATTTAACGCTCTATTACATAAAAATAATAAAAATTACAAAAATAAAATTTTTTGAAGTTCTTTCTGAGCTCTTCCATCTTCCCAGTTAAAGATAATTTTCAGAGGATTATTTTCAGAAATAAGTAAAATTTTGCTAGTCGCATGTTTATTCGTGAAAAACAAAAAAAAAGAAATAGAAAAAATAATTTTATTTTTTATCTATGAATCGACAGGCCGCAGGTTGCGCATCACTGATTTAAACAATAAACTATCTTTCACTATTCACAACGATACAATCTAAAGCCAAACGATGAACGTTATTTTATATTCGAAGGATACGTTCAAGACGATCCGACGAGAGTATACGAGCGATTGAGAAACGTCCTTGTACTTACAGCTCGAGGACGAGCACCATCTCGGTGTTGGTCTCAAAGACCTGATGAAGAGAAACGAGACGAGAACAATGGGCCGCGGCATCTAGCACGGCGACCTCGTGAAGCGCTTCCGCTCTAAGCTCCTGGGCTCGTCGCCGCTTCCTCAGAAACTTGGCGGCCCACTGCCTGCCGCTGGATCTCTCGCGGCATCTCCTCACCGTTGCGTATTTACCTCTGAGGAAGAAATACATCGTACATTAATCTTAATAATCACGTCGCATACGAAATATCGAAACGAGATATACCAGCGAAGAACCGGAGAAGCAAAACGTAATAAACGTGTAAGATACAACGGCGACACATTTGTAATTCTAATTCGAAATCTTTCAGAAGTGAATGTGATCGCGCTAAAGTAGATTTTTATCTTGACTTTTATAAATTCGGCCATTCTGCAACCATATTCATTCACTCGATCGTTCGTTAAAACTTCACTCTCGTATCATTTTTATCCAAGATTGTGAGATCAGAATACGCGCAAGAAAAATTTTTGTAAAATACATTAATATGAAAAATTTAAAATAATTGAATAAAACCAAAAAAAAAAACACAATCGATCAATAATTAGGTACAACAAAACTCTCCTTCTGTTTTTTTTTTTTCAATTAATAAATAAACGTGTATCTGAAAATGAATTATGCACAAAAATAAACTAAGTTATGTTCACAGCTATGACAAACTGTTAATATCTAATAATATGGAAATAAGTATGACTTAATATCTCTTCGAAACATGAAGATAGAACAAGAAGTTACCGAAATATAATTTATAAATCTATTGAAAATGTGTTGTTTTATTAAGAGAGATACTTCTATTCAAACATAATTTACAGAAACTTTTGTTGTGTTTTCTCGCTTCTGATGTCATAATCTGGAATAGTAATTACGAGTAAACAGGAACCTTAAAACGTTAATTGCGCGAGATATAAATGTTTCAGTCTCGCCGAGCGAATAATTAAGTTTCATAACTTTAGGCGTAATCGCGACTTTATGGACGATTGACGTGTACGTCCGCGCCATCGCCGATTGCTGTAATTCGTTCCCACCGGCCGGCATCGCTAATAAAGACGTTAAGAAAAGGTAAGAGCAAATAACACCATATCATACGAGGAAGTCGGACACCCGCAAAATAATCCGTCGCTTTCACTTTTTCCATTAATAACGCGCTTCGTTCCTCCCTTATGCTTTCCTGATTACAGAGAACGTGGCACGCCGAATAATTTTCTTCGCGGAAAAATCACCTTTTTCTTTTTACTCTGCCGTGCTAAAACATCACGGTGGTTGCGCACAACGCACATCTCCAATTCGTGTCGCGTAACACGTTCAGAGAACGAAACTTGCAATTTTTTTCCGCGGAATAGCTGTCGCGAATTCGAACGGGACGACAACAAATTGCGATCGCGAATTGAAGTCGCCAGATTGATTCGAGAAATTAAGCGCTTCCGCGTAACGTAACAGGGGTATTGCGATTGATTGCGATATCGAATCCCGCGATTCGATTGCGAAACTTCACCACCAATTATGCGGAGAACCAGGACGTCCTACATATACAAAATGCATGCTATACGTGTCCAGTATATATTTATAATATGAAACGGGATACATTAAATCGTGGTCGCGCAAAATGTAAGGCGGTGCAAGACTGTATTTTTTTTTTTTTTTTCATGTAACGATATTTTCGCGCGTAATAACACGGACGGTGATGATGCGCAATAATACCGTTATCAGTTTTAATGTCACAAGATTGCGTAAGCTCCGGGAGAGAGTTACGTGTACAATTCGCGCAATTTCAAGTTATTGTATTTATAGGTACAGCCGTTAGATAATAGAGTTGTCAAAGTGTCTTCGAGGCGCTTTCTTCGTCGATCCGAATTGAACGGTTTGGCGAGCATCGAAAACTGCTCGGGAACGCGCGAACCCGCTGTAATACGACGATCTAACAACCACTAGAAAGTCGCTAGTGTGAGCTCGCTAGGGCAATGCACCTATGCTCACGGGCCTAAATTCGAGCAGCGATAGTGAAAGCACTTGTGCGTATTATATTACATAAAGGGCTTGCCGCTCGAGGAAGTTCCACGCGCATTCCTCGGAAACGGAGAGCTTTAACGTCGATAACGAGAACGCGACACCCACTTTCCTGTCTCTCTGAATCTTATTTCATTCGACGTAAGACTGATAACATGTATGTCGCAGAGCCGCATAACACGTATGTCACAGTTTTCAAACGACACGAATATTCGTTCCCATGTCTAATTCTTTACGCGTAACTGCAGGAAGGATTGACGACGCGATAAATCTAGATACAACCCGACCGAAAGGGAAATCAATGCGTGTACGAGACAGAAAGTCCACGTGGGAGAAGTCGATCCATTATGTCCAAAAATGGGAAAGTGTGTTCGTTTAAGGGACGGAGAGAAGGGAAGGGAAGGGACGTGGCACTCTCTCGTGCGGGAAAAAATATTTTTCGGAGGTCCGTTAAAGGCGACGCGACGGTGAGAGATGGTCACCGGGTCAAGGGATAGATAGTACGAAAGGACCGCTCGACAGCCGTCGAAGTAAGCATCATTAGTGGCCATTGTATCATCCGGCGGTATCCCACAGAGCGCAATGATGGAGAATGGGATAGAAGTCGGAATGCCCGCGTCGATATCTCTCACTCTTCTTCTCACACTTTTTACTTAAACGATGCTACCGCGCGTTATGCGCGAAAAAAGTAAGAAATCGTTGTGCAGAAAATGAAGTTTAGAATTAGCATCCAAACTGAAGCTCTCTTGTAAAATTTCTGCGAAATTTTCTCACGTTTTAATGTTTTTATTGTCGGAGGATGTAAAACGAGAGAGAGAGAGAGAGAGAGAGAGAGAGAGAGAGAGAGAAGCGGAGAAAATAAGTCGCGGGATAAATTTATACGTCAACGTTTTTCGATCGTCTACAAAATAAAGTTTCACGTGGATACTAGTATTTTTTTTACAATATTACTAATTATTAATCAAATAACAATAATATGTGCAAAACTTATCATACCCTCTTCTTAATTTATTTACATTCATCTTACTGATATGTAGGTTGGCAAATGCGAGCGCGACTGAGAACAAATAATCGCCTCTTATCGGAGTTGTTGTCTCGTTCTAATTACTGGTCGTTAGTTGTTACAGAGGCAAAGTGTTAACGCGTCTCCCTAGATGAACGAAGACGAGTAGAACACGCGCCACGACACACAGCTGTTTTCACGATCACGCTGATTATCGAGCGCGATAGAAGCAGATGCGGGTCAACGATCGTCTCGCGATTTCAAGATTTCCTCTCTGATCAATTAGCGATCTAATCTCCGAGACGGACGTCGTAAGTTTCTTTTTTTTTTTTTTTTTTTTTTTTTTTCTTTCCATTCCACGCGACGACTTCTCTGCTCGGAGGGACGCGCTAACTTGATCTTCACCAAGTGAACAGTACGACCCATGCACGTTTCACGACATACGCAATTTAGCACGTTAAGAGGAATGTAATTAGGCAGAATTTTTCAACGCGAGATAAGTTGAAAGGCAAAACGGATATCTGGAAATATTGCCGCGTTCCATTCGTGAGAGAAGAGACTGCGGAGATCGTATCGATTTCATCGCCAAGCGAGAGCTCGTCGAACTATCTATACCAGTTTCCACACGGTGGACGCGTACATGCACGTATACGTACGCACACGCGTTTAATCGGGAAAACACGTTCGGGAACCGTTACATCCGGCGATCGTATCACGTATCGCAACTCCTCGCACGTCGCGAAAGGCATAATCACGATGACGCGAAAGAGAGAAGTCGCTAAACTCCACGCGAACGACGGCCTTCCGACGGTCGTCCCGTCAAAGTCTCACTCCTCCTCCGGAGCTGCTCCCTTTGGAAGAGAAGAGGGAAGAAAAGTGGTGGGCGCGAGATTCACTTCCGCGGAAAGCTGTCGTGTATTATCAACGAATGATAAGCTGTAACGAATCGGGATATCATCGGGCGGTGGAGAAGAAATCCGCGTTCTGGGAAGAGGGATCTCGCTCCGTCGTAATCTCCGTCGCCGTTTAATGGCACCGCAACTGTAAATCCGGCATCACAATGTTGACAACGACGGAGATTGTTATTATCGCAGTTGCGTCTCGGCCTTAATGGCCCCCGTCGCACTTGGAGATTAGCACTCCGGTGGCGAACGGGAGCCCGGGTTAAAACCACCGATTACTACGATCTCCAGCCATCTCTTCGCCGAAGAGAAGCTTCTTCTCGCTTCTTCTTCGCCGCTTCGATTAAAGACGGACTTCTCCGCTGCTCGCGCGAAGCAATCGAATCGAGACGGCGAAGGAAATTGTCGCGAGCTCGACGAGAAACGACGTCTGGATACGATTTTGTTGACAGCGAATGGCTGTTAACTGCCATTCGTTTCGCACGCAACAAGTTCGTTTGCCAACGTATCATCCGCTTGCATTATATTTCCAGGAAGACTGTACAACTCATTAGTTGAGAATTGATAATTTAAATCCGTTTCTGTGCCCGGGAATTCGAAACGATCGCGAAGCTATGCAATATCCGGTTTAATTTCACGTGTACGTCGTTATTTCCTTTGTCAAATCTGTAATGAGACATAACGATTCCAAGTAGCTTCTCTAATGAAACGACAGGTGTAATTCTGAAAATATAGCTTGAATTACACACTCTTTTTTATGCTATGACAGTGAGATGCATCTGCAAGGCGGGGAATGGCACTAATCTAGCGAGTGGAAGTTGGTCCGGGGTTCGGATTGCATAAATTTTAAAATTGCGATTCCTTCACCTGTCCTTTGCAGCTGCCATCGGACTATTACTGCGGCTCTTGCGCAGCTTACGCTTAAAAAAGAATCCCTCTCACAGGTATACAGGTGTTAGCCGCGGAAACTTACATCCAACCGCGTTTACACGGTAAACTGTTTTTAAAATGACATACAAAAACGAACAAATTTATATAATTTACCAAGCGGTGTTTGAAAAATGAAGAGATTTCTTTTAAATAAGAAAAAAGAAAAAAGATTAAATGAGATGAAACAGACGTTTTAAACTTTCATTTCAAGTTCTCTCATATTATTTCATCAATCGAACAATCGAAGTTAAACGGAAATCCGCGGAATTGCACTGGCTCAGTGGTGGTCTTCCACTCAACGTGGAAATTGAAAAACGATTTCCCTTCTTTTTTTTTTTGCGCGCCACGGCATCGACCTCCTCGCGGAAACGTCCTCGTCATCGCGTTGCCTTCGCCAGTTGCTTCAGAGCCGAGTGGAACGTAATGACGAGATCGGCGAAGATGAGACGCGGTAATGAAGCCCTTTGTTGCCACGCATGGAGGCTCTCTCCATGACGACTTCGACTTGAAGAAACGTGTTTCTCGAATGACTCGCGGAGTATCGTTATTCCCTTAAAATTTCCAAACTTTTCCCGGAGCGACGAGATATATGCAGAAGCATGCTCTTGCGAATGGTCGATAGGAAAGTCCAATCAACGGTATCGAAAGCAAATAGAAATTCGACATAATGCAATCGAGAGTGGCCGGTAAAGATTACGACTTCTATTAGCGTTTACATGCGTCCCTCGTGCAATCTGCAGACGTAATTTAACGCCAGGCTAACTGCAACCGATTTAAACCGGAGACCTTCGATAGCATCGGCTATTTGTGTCATTAATAGGGTCAACGCATAATCCGTTCGAGCGAGATTAAGATTGTACCTCGTTACCGCGGCCAATAACCCGATTGAACGTAGCGAGATTACGTTCGCGTGCGAGTAATAACGCCTGGTTACCATTGGTGTTAAGTACCAATCTATTAATTGGCGAGCCACTTTATTGCGATCAGCGTTAAGGTCGATTTGATGCTAACTTTCACGATTTATATAAGGGTTTCCCCCCCCCCCTCATTATGTATATAACCGTTTATTGTATAAAATAAAGAATTCTTGCCTACCTCGAATTTTTGCCTACCTTCAGAGAAGTAGACTTAACCCCCCCCCCCTCCACCTATGAAAACTATTACACCTGATTATTATACCCAAGTTCTAAAGCGTCCTGCTTGAAGTACCTGACTAGGTAGTAAGTAAGTAAATCTCCGCCTTACAGCGACTGAGACTAGTGAGATAGGTTGAAAATTTTTTTTTTCATCAATTTAGAACTACTAGGATTAATCGTACAGATTGTACAATCAAGTAAAATTTTCTCTTCAAATGACCCGTTGCCGTAGTCGAAGGTTAATCACGGGCAAACTATTCCAAACTATTTATCAACGTGCGTCGTGGATCTCGAGAGGTTCCCAGAGAGGTTCTAGCTGGTCTCTCTCTCTCTCTCTCTCATTAAGCCGCATCTGCCAGAGTGAAAATTCTCGTGATCTATTACAGGTGCAAGCACGACGAGAGGCTCGAGAGAGGTTAACCCGATTTCTTTCCACGGCATCCTTCTCGTGGGGAGTGTTGCAACTCGCAATGCAACACTCCCGCCGTCATTAGCCTTCGTCTGGTTCTCCGCATGCGACGCCAGGCCACTTTGCGGCTGCGGACGGGTGAAATCCGAGGAAAGTCACAGTCGTGACAGGCAGGAGGATGCACCGAGGGCCTGAGAGATGGGACGATCGGATGGGTCGAGGTTTCCATCTCGATCCTTCGCCAAGGTCATGGCTAAATACGCAGGCGTCGTTAACCTTGACCAAGTACACCGTCGCGGCTTCGCGCCATCACGGAGAAATCATCCCACGGGGGTAGTCACGCGTGAGCGTCTTCAGGCTCTTCTCTCATTAAGTTTGTTTTCTATCGCTGCTTGCGCTGGAGACTGCTCTGAAACTTTCCTTCTTACTTGTCCCAAATATCAATCATACATCAATTTCGTTTCAACCTTCAAGTAGTAGATGGGCTGTAGGGTGGCCCCTACGCAGCACCCCAAGTTTACTTCGTCAAGAAAATCTTGTCCTAGGCAAGAAAAATAAAAAGTATCGCTCATAGTCTGTCTTAAAGTTCCTTGTTTTTACATTTTTTTATCCTATAAGAATATAATTAATGTAAATTAATATAACTGTAACAATAATATTCTAATAAAAAATACCAACGAAATTAAGACTGTTCCTTTAGAGTACTCCGAGTACTTAACTTACGCATCTTTAAACCATCTGTCTACTTAAAGGTTAAGTGCAAAAGGTATATACACTTTTAGTTGAAAGAACCAGACCTATTAAGAGTGAGTTCAGTTCTGTCCAGGAATAGAAGACAATTTTCGTCTCGGCGCAGATCACAGATCGCAGATTGCGTGCTAGACGTTTAGGAATATCTTTGATACACATCGCGCAGCAACGTATCATCGCCGCCGTACATCGTCGAGCACTTTGAAGAGCTGGGAAAAATTATCTTACTTTCCGCTACAGCGAGCATTTCATTCCGGGGAATGTAATTTCAATCAACCCGGGCATACCGTAGATCTTATCGGGGGACATGTGCTTCTCCACGCAGAGCGCGATGTTTTCCCATGTTACGAGTTTATCGAGCGGCATTTCGAACACTCGCGAACTCGCGGAATATTCCCGCAGGGAATTCTACCCGATGCGGGAATTAAGGCTCCGCTACCTGCTCACGACGTTAGTTTGCATTTCCGCGGAGAAATCGTCGGTAGCGACCGTCGTCCGCAATTTCTCGTTCGCAAAGAACGGTGAAGTGCAATATTTCAACTATCTCTAATTCCAAATACAATTTATCGACTTTTTGTATGCAACGCGTGCGCGCCATATAAGAAATTCAATCCTATACATTATACTTTCGCAAATCACTTTGCCCGCGGCACTCAGGAAGACGAGGTTTGTTGCGACAATTAAGTTACTCGCTGCAATTAACCAACTATCGCGGAATGGATAATTCATGTAACAAGAGATACGCGCCTTATCGCGTTTTCCAATCCTGGACTAAAGCAGCCTCGTTAACGAGAAGATGCAGAACGTAAAGAACGGAATTCCAGAATGCATTATCGTTGAAGAGAGCTCGGTGGGTGCGTCGAGACTGAAGGCATGACCGTCGACTATCGAAAGAACTTACCGCCGTAGATCAAAGATCGCACGACGGGTGCGACTCTTCGAAGCGCGCGAAAAACACAGGAAACGTGGAACGATGTGGTGCCCCGTAATCTGTAGAGTCTTTAATTTAACAAACTCCCTTCTTCGATGTGCCGATCGGCGGCTTAAAGACTAGCGCGTACCTAATGGCACCCTGGTGATCCTTCAAGAGCGCTTTCCACGAGCTCCGAAACGCCCTCTCATCTCCGCCGCCTGTCCGTGTGCCGGAGCGTTACCGAGCGGTAGCTACGAGCGCGTTTAAGCCCGACGTCTTTAAAGATGGGAGGACCTAGCTTTTAAGGATGACCCCCGGCTAGCGAAACATCATCACGACTACCGGCACTTCCCCTTCACTGCCTCTCTAGCGTCTATCATTATCATCGATTTGCCGGGTCGGCCGTTCGATGTTGCGAACATCCTACGGTTTATGATTTCTTTCCGAAAAGCAACAGTTTCGTTAAAATTCATTGACGATTGCGAAAATACCACTTGCGAGATAAGCAGTTGTGCGAAAGCTATTTATGTAAAGTCCGTTCTACAATTGCGTAAGCAAGTAGTTGTAAGTAATTGCAAGGACTGACCAACCATAGTTGATTATAGGAAAAATATATTCAACTGCACAGAGAGAGAGAGAGAGAGAGAGAGAGAGAGAGAAATGTCTGGTGAACGGAGCAGAAAATTCTGATTATATCAATCCGAAATTCCGGAATTAGATTCCACAACTAGAATTTTAACTAGAAAAATTTTAATTCGTCCATTTTCAATTAAAAATGAACGATTGAAATTAATCCAATCAGACATATTTCTCTCTCTCTCTCTCTCTCTCTCTCTCTCTCTCTCTCTCTCTCTCTCTCTGTACGCGATTGATCGATTCTTACAACCACGACCACTTACAACTAATGCTTGCGCAATTGTAGAATGGACGTGAGCCGTGAGTTGCAAGGTGGATACCTGTGTACCCTTCGCGCGCGAAATCGTATTAGATCCGTATCGCGGCGAGGGATTTACTCCGGTACAAAACTGGATTGAGCCGAGAATGTGGGAGACAGAGCTAAGAAACAGAGCTAATCTCCCCTCTCTTGAATCGCTCGCGTGCTTCCACGGAGGAGTCCCTATCTCGAAGAAGTCGCCGCATCACGTCGTCCGCGCTACTATATTTACCGCGCATCTACTGATTTTTAACGAACGTCCCGTGACTTCCGTAAGAAGCGAAGATGGATCTCTAGCAAGTCGGGGCTTTTTTTGCTATGTTAACATCATCAAGCGTCCGCCGGCATACCTGCACACGGCAAGAAAGCGGCCTCTCCGAGGAGGTCCGCGATCCGCTTACGATCCCCAGGAAGCTCGAGGCTTTCCGAGAAGGGAAAGGAAACCCAGAGGAGGAGGAGGAGGAGGAGGAGGAGGAGGAGGAGGAAGAGGAGGAGGAGGAGGAGGAGAGGAACTACCGTTCGTGTCCGCGGTGGCGAAGACCTAATTTTACGCCCCAGGAGTCAAACCGACCGGAGGATCTAGCACCGCGGCGTGCTTCCTCCTCCTCTCCTCTCCTCTCCTCTCCTCTCTCAGTCTCTTCCTTCCGCGGAAAGCATCGAGTGCTCTACGAACTCTCTGAACCACAAAGAGTCGCTACCGAGGAGGGAAGCTCGATCGTTCCGTTGCCGTGCTTCCGCGATCAAAGAAACTCGTTGCCGTTTCCCGTTTCCGCGGAACATCTGGCGGGTGTATTTGACTCAAATGGCGAATTGCCATGTCACAGGCTTCTACGGCAGACTTCTGTAACTACTACAACTAAAACTGCTCGCTTCGATTATTTTGCATGTAACAGAAAAAGCTAAAAGTGAATACTGAATTGTTCTTGTTTTTAATCCACCTATACGTATATCGAACTTTTTTAAAAAATCAACAATGTTAATTTTCCAGAAAATTCCCTGGCTTTTCCCCGATCGCCCTGAACGAGGGATATTTTTCTGATACCCAGTTTATCACAGCCCTGGATTTATATTACATACGTGTAAGTGGAAATAGAAGCCTCACTCATATCGCGGAGACGCCGCTCGGCATCGAAGTGAGCAATCTGTCTAATTCGGAAACTTTGTGCTTTCGTTTTAATGGTTCGGCGCGCGTCGGAGAATTTTGAGCGGGAGGAATGTAAAGACTCTCGTACGACTTTCCGATCCGACTGACCCTTTTTCCCGTTTACTTGGTCCGCGGCGCCGACCTAAATCGACCCAGATCGATCTTCCTGTCGGAGGGAACATGGCCCTTAATCGCTTACTTTCGTTCTACCACACTGGCTGCGCCCGGTTACAAGTATCTTACGCTTAATATTTTGTGACACAACAATACTTTCACGATGTTTGCTTCTCTTAACCAGCGGCACGGTAGTTATTATTTGTACGAGTACCGTTTCTCACCGATATTTTTCGTGTCAGTGCAAATCTTAGGCCCGTATCGCGACTCGATATTAATTCGCTTGCAAAAAAAAAAAAAATAATAATAAACTGAATAGAATCAAGGCTACTAAATGTACTCGATGTATATCCGTTAGGAAAGGAATCAATTTTTATCTCGCCGAGAATCTCAGCGACGTACAGCTCGACTCCTGTACGAAGAATCCTTTCGGATCGCGTAAACGGAAGCGTCTCGACAACGACTTAACGCGGTAGTCCCGCGGATGCTGTAGAAAGTACATACTTTCTCCGTAGCGTCTCTCGCGAGTGTTTCGTATGGGTGCGTATGACTTGAGACGCGCATATTAAAGCGTCTCTCCGGAGAGATTATGTCGCTGCACTCACACGCATGTATATCCGTCACAGGTGCAGCAACGAATAACTATGTGCGCGCTCCTTGGCTCTCGCTATCTTGCGCGCGATCTCCTCTCTCGCCTTTCTTCCTCGCGTTCGTCTAACGTCGCGAGGACAAAAATCAGCTTGGACAGTTTCCTGGGAACACCAGCCGATTTTATTGTCGTACGAAACGTAATTAAGATACAAGAAGACGTAGCACGTACATACACGTGTTATCGTAGAAATTCTAACGTGTCTCCGGGCGAGTTATAGAAGAATTATAGACCGCAGCTACGCCCGGCGTACAATGAACGACGGTTCAGAATGATCTGATCTGGCTCGAGCAGAAATTGCTTTAACGCAGCGACTCGGCGCAAAGCTAAATTAAATTCGACTCGCGCCGTCGATGAGACTCGGGTGATGATGCTCGCCGAATTCTTGAATTAACAGCTCTACAGCGCTGACGCGATGGGTCTATTATGGGCCGATTCAATTATAAATCTATTTGTCAAAAATGTCAATCTTCTTTATGCTATGCCCGCAAGGATTATTCTTATTAAAATGTACTTAACAGGGATTCATTCTTTTTTCCTACAAATTATGTCGTTTTAGTTTTTCCCCGAAAGTAATTAATAATTCTAATTAATACGTACAATAATGAGGGAAAAATGTTAAATTTTCATAAAATTACTATCTATAAATTAAATAAATCTTACAGATCGTGTAACTAGGTTAAACATTTTCATTCGGTCAGCTGCGTAGGGTTAAATACTGAATTTCCTGTCATCGCATCTAATTATTGGGACCGTTGAGGCAACGTTTCCCGCCCGCATGTATACGTATCTGCAATTTCGTCCAGGAAGGAAAGTCCCGTTCCCACGAACGCGCGGATTTACGGAGCGTGGCGCGACTCTCAAATCTCCTCGCGGGCTCATTTGAACTACGTGTACCACGTAGTGCGCGGATCAACGACCCCCTCAGGGGTCAGGCGCGTTAACTGCTGGTTACCCCGCAGTGCAGAGCCGCACCAGGAAATCGGCGCTGACACCGACGCGTTACACGGGATAGACAACTATCGATGGCCGTCGCCATCGTTGTCATCGTCCTTTAAGGATCCATCCATTAGACCTCCTAAGTGCCTAAACATGCCGGTCGGTTGGTCGATCGGTCCGACGACAAACCTTCTTCTTCCTTCTCTGTCTCACCCGTCTTCTTCTTTAGGATCTGCTCCTTTCTCCAAGCATCGTCGTTCTCACTTCATCTTCTCTTGCAAATACACACACACACACACACATTCCTTCTTTCTCTTTCCCTCTCGTTCCATCTGGCGCCCCTGCCATCCCACCTCCTCACCTTTCTGCCTTCTTCGAGGGTCATCGACATTCGCACACCGGGCGACATTGTACGCGACCGCTGCCGTGTTTCCTGGGTCGTCGCAGTTAGAAGCGCGCTCTCGGCACGCACCTCGCGCAAGATAATATCGGACAACTTCTAATCATGAGCGTGCGGGTATAAAATAAATTGTACAAATAGACGAGTCTGGCGCGGCCACGCGGTAATTACCGCGCGGTACAACTCGCGATTTAACGAGGCTGCCGTCGAAACGTCACGATTGTAACGCCCAGTGTTCATTAATAATTCTACGCCGCGCGAAATCGCCCCGGAACGGGATTGCTCCTAATACTGGTGGTGGCACATAGGCCGCGGGACACATTGTTATATGGATCTCCTCGTTATCGAACGCGCGTCTCGCTGAGAAAACAACCGGGGTACACGCTCGTCTCTCTTTGCGCGCGGCTCGCGCAATTTCCGCGTCAGCCTGCTTCAGTTTCTCGAGCGGCTCTCAGCCTCGAGCAGCAAATAGTCGATGGAAGAGAGTTTACCTTATTACATAGTCCGCAACGCGGAAACCGGAGCGCAGCTTACTCCCTGGCCGCCATTAATTACGCCCGACCACGGCAGTAATTAAAGAAATTAGCGGATATCTAGGCACGGAGAGAGAACGACGTCACCATCTCCTCATCGGCGGCGGCGGCGGCGGCGGCGGCGGCGGCGGCTGCTGCTCTCTCCTCTCTCTTGCACCCTCCTCTTTCTTTCTATTTATCTCTTGAATGCAAATCCATTGTGCAACGAGTGCGACGAGGTGGACTAGCGTTACTACCAACGGAGAAATTCGTTCCAGTTGCATTCGCTGCTCGTTAGCCAATTGCACAACGTTGCGCAACAACGTCCTCTCCTGTTGTGGCTCTTCCTTTCTCTCTCTCTCTCTCTCTCTCTCTCTCTCTCTCTCTCTCTCTCTCTCTCTCTCCTTTTTTTTGCACGCATCCCGCGTTCATGACTTTTCTTAGTTGAGGCAGAATCAACACGGGTTGCTGTGTGTGTGAAGCCGGCGTATTATTTCATGAGATACATTAATTAACTTATTAATTACTGAGAGACTTTATTTTCCATTGTTCTAGAATTATAAACAGATTAAACAAATATTTCTACCTATTAAAGCAAAAAATGCCACAATACAAGCTGAAATGTCAGGTTCGCGCAACAATTTCACTTTGTTCTGGGAAAAACTTCGGCGAGTCTTGAAAACGTGAGTTTCAAGTCGAAGAATTCAGTCGAAATCCTTTGTAGTGGAGCGTTTTATATGTTTTATATATTTTATCGAATCGTAACTACGGTTTTTATCAATCATGTTACGACAATAAAGAACTCGACATGTAGGTCACGGATCATTTCGCCATCATATGCTCATCCCGCGTGACAGATGTATCGAGGTTGTCCGACCATTAGTCTCCGGATTCTTAAAAGGGGTATTAACTTAATTGGTGTTGTTCGAGCAGCGCGATTAACCGCGCGATTATCCTCATGGTAGGTAGCGCGTAAGAACGCTGTCGTTCGTCCGGCGATAAACAATAATTGGTCGGTCGAGTTCACGAGCACGAGAGGGGAAGGTCGTCCAGCATCCGCCGGATGTATCTCGGAATCTCAACCGAGAAACTTGGATTCCACGATTAATCTCGAGCGTAAGAGTTAAGCGAGAGGAATCGCAACTCTTAAATCTGCGGTTTAAGTTATTACTTCTTACTTCGTTCGAAATTATTAACGCAAACGCGCAAAGGGACGTCCTCGTTAAAAACTAACGATCGGATCCAGATCCGTAATCCAGAGTTGTACATTACGTCATTTTTTTTTTATCTTGTTTCATATCTAGTTCCGGTACTTGAAATTTGTCATTTTACTTGCATATTTAGTGGATAGTATCATCGCACGGTGCTGCTTAGGAAAAGACTGACATTTGCATAAGTGACATAGTCGCGTTACTTATTATTACGTAGATATTATTCGCGGACGACACGTAGCGTATCGAATGTATCGTGCTGTTTTTCTGAAACTGCAAGTACGAAAAATACACGGAAGATAATGTATCTAATTTTACCGCAGGTAGCTGTGCGAGCTGTGTAGAAAGTAAGATACTTGAGCCTAGCTGTTCTACAAGACTGGTTTTGACGGGAGATTAATTGCATATCGTTGGAGCAATGGCGGCTAGCACGGCGTAATTACCCAGGTACGAATCGATGTTGAAAGTACTAAACGTATAATGAATATGGACTTGATAATTATAATGGCCTTTTATTTTTTCGCGCGCGATTCTCGTTCTATCGGAGGCGTACGAACAATTATCTCACAAATCGTAATAAATTCTCTCTTTAACGAACGAACACCTTTAAGTCTCAGACGCGGAATGGAATGGAATTCTAGAGTAGATCAGCGCGAATAAGTCGCGGCTCTCTCGATCTCTGTAGTGACACAAGTCGACGGGATTCCAGGGTAGGAAGGGAGCGCGAGGTGTCCTGTGTGTCACATCTCGATGACGTGTGGCGTCGTGACCTCTTCGTGGTCGCGTATTATTACTGGCACACACACTCACACACACGTGCACGTCGTGCTCGCGGGAACGCAGCAAAGCAGCAAGCTGCGACCCGCAGCGCGCGAGAGGCCTTTCTAATCGCCCGGAGATACCTTCGTGTATACCCACGTTGGGGACGCGCGCGAATTTACGAGCAACATGACCAAGCACAACATACGTCGCGTCCGTTTACCGATCCCACGGATCCCACTGACATCATCATAGGTGATGTCCCTCTTTTCTGCGGCTGAACTGTACTCGAAATTTTTAGGAGTGAAATTTCACTCCGAGAAAAGCGACAGTTGCGCCAGTCCGGCAAGAGTGAATTTCACTTCACTCCCCCTCGAGGAGTGAATTTCCCAAGGTCAACTTTAACGATTAATCTCGCCTCGCGAGGCACAGCTTTTCTCTCTGCCACAGTTTCGTTCGTTTTGTGCGAAAAATAAGCGCGAAATAAGCCTAATTTCAAGATCGGATGTAGGGGGGGATAAACTTAACATTCATCTTCAGAGCCTCTGCTCTTTCGGAGAACGAAATTGTTCACTCTTTGCAGAGATTGAAAATTGACTCTAGCTTGGAGTGATTCTTCGCTCTTCGGGAGTGAAATTTCACTTCCAAAAATTTCGAGAGTAGGGTACACTTTGAAAATTCAAGTGAGATAGCCAGAGTATACGTTTGATACTTGGCGAGATAGACAGTTTTAACGGGGTCTAGTGCAGGAATAAAAAGAAAAAAACCGAAAACTCGTATCTCTCGTCCCAGGTTAATACTCGTGAGATCTATTCCCGAGATACATACCTGTTTCAGTAGGCGCGAGGAGGCCGTTACACGGCGCGAAAGCGGGAAGAGATGCGCGCGACGTAAATCTCGTGTGAGAGGAACGTTACTCTGATTTTTCACGATACCGATATTCTATTCAGTCGCAACAATTCTCTCCGGCTGAAAAATTCAAATCAGATGCAGAGGAGTATTTCAGCCCGAGCGATTTATTCGCGCACCTCGGAAACGGTACACCACCATAAACGTTCGCAACAATGACTATTCTCTATTTCCGAGGCAGCCTAGGCTCGGGCATTAAATCGCGCTAGCGCGTTGGACAGTCAAGGATCGTTTCGTCGCGCTTCCTCGTCGTTACGATCGGACACACGAGAGGAGCGTAGTTCCGAGTCGGAATCGAAGTGGGAAAGCAGCCTCGTGTCGAGGCTGAGAATGACGACTGGCGAGTTAAATGCGTTGCCGCGAATCAAGCGGATACTTAGAAAAGCCCCCGGTGGGTCGATCATCGCTCGTTAGCGCCATTGTGCGTCGAGCCAAGACTGCGACGTGGCGTGCCGCGTTACGCAACGCACGCACGCCACGCCACGCACTTGATACGCACATCGGTTTGCGGCTCGCCAGGATCTACACGGGAGAAAAAGTGCACACGTCGGGTGTCGCGTAGCGGTTGTTTCGTCTCCTTCCACGCGCGACACAACGGACGTGTCGTGTCGGTGTGCGCGTGTCACCATACGATTGATGGTGCCTCATGGCAAAGCTTTTACGAATACTCACGAATACATAATTGAACATAATTGAACGTCGCAGTGGTATATTATAGTAACCTATTACGTGACGTCGTCTAAAGGACTGCCTAATAGAACGAGTGTACTAAACGTATTGAGAATTGTTATCGGAGGATGTCGTCGCGTTGGAAAATTAAATAATACTAAATGACAAACTAATGATGGCTCTTGTACTTAATAAATAATATAATTGACGTTATAAACTCTCTCTCTCTCTCTCTCTCTCTCTCTCTCAAGTCATTTGTATACTACAGAACTATAAAGCTTCGTCTCTTTCTTTGCGTTTTATAATAATTTATTCGCTAAAAAATGACAAATCGACACTTTATTATTTTCTTTAATAACTGCCGCATAATGCGCTGTAGAATACAAGCGCGCGCGGAATTAATGTCGACTCCGTAACGGTCCGATAATTGGGCTGTCACTCGTATTTTTCTATTAAATATCATCGATCACGTACAGTGATAATAAAGAATTATTGGAATGTTACATTAAACTCATATAGTTATCTCTATTCCTTTCACTGTAATTACAGCCGACGCGAGTATACCTCGCGATTAAAGTTACACGTTCCTATCATGTAAAGAGCCGGTTTGGCACATAGTCACGCGATCGTGACATCAATGAAAACGGATCGATTACTCTTATTGCTATGATGAAACAAGAAGTCAGTCCCGCGACGAACTGATGATGAGATGAAGTCACATGATCGTTACATCGTACGATCTGGACGAAGTTCCACTTAACCCTTTTCGCTAGAAATGGCAGGCACAGATGGCAATTTACAAAGACGTTCATCATCGTATGCATAATAACTTTATATAATCCTAGTAGTAAATAACTCTTTACGAAAATTATAAGTTAAAAGCTTAAGTAACTCTATGGCGAAACTATATAATTTTCTCAATATTCTAATTCCGTGGTTATAACTCATAGAGAGATACTATTATAATATATTACGAGAGAGTTTCAAATGCACATGAGCGTCGTCGAGAGCGATCTGGGGATAAATCTTCGAGTCGTGATCGCGCGATTGATCTGTGATCCTCTTATATCGTCTCGTTCCCTCGACGCGGACGCTCGCAGGTATCGCACAGGTATCGCAGTTAAATAAATAAAACCGCTCTCGCAGAGAGACGAGAAGGCAAGGGGAAATGCCGATGGGGGAATGTCGAATAGGGGAATACCGGAATGGTAATTTTATAGGCAGGGGCTCGCTTTTCCGCTCGCGCTTCTCGCTTGACCTCCGACCTTAAAACCCCTCCTTCCAGCTTCCGATTCTTCATGGATGTCACGCTCGGACAAAGGAATGGAGAAGAAGACGAGCTCTCTTAAGCAGGCATTCGGATGCCGCGCGTCACTTCAGGGTCGCGTACGAGGTGGAATCTGCGTAGCGTAACTTTTCGCAACGAGAGTGCGTGCTTTCTTCGCGCGAAATCCTTGACTCGCGCAATATCGTCTCTCTGCGATCCAACGTTCCAAGCGCACGCGCGAGAAAAGGCAACTTCCCGTAAACACACAGAGACGTCTTCTCTCTCCCCCCCTCCCCCCCCCCCCCCCCC
>NW_017304758.1:4193548-4199351 GCF_001594115.1 Trachymyrmex septentrionalis
GCATTGACATCTCTGACCCGACTTATCGCGCCTCCAAGGTTCGCATTCCACGGTTTTAAGATCCTTTCGGACGTCACTCGCGAGAAAAATCTCGGAAAAAGTTCAATCAGGATCGAAATTCTTCATTAGCAAAATTATCGTCGGACCCTCTACACTCTTTGGAGTGAACATCACTTCAAAATCGCTGAAATCTCATCGTTTCAAGATTCGTCAAATTTGCACTCTTTTGAAACGAGATTTCACTCCGAAGAAATTAAGAGAGAACGTTTTATCGAATATGTGCAGAGCATAGGAAGCTCTTGGGCTGGTTCGAGTAAAATTGCAAAAGATTAGAGGACGGAAAAATCCGAGATACGGAGAAGTGTTTGAAAGTGGAAAAAAATCAAATCAAGATCCCGGGGGGAGGCTTTCGGTAATGTTTTGCGAAATTATCATCGAATCGTCTTACCGTTGGCACGGGCAACCTTTAACTCGGGAGGTAGTACGAGCTTTGAGAAAAAAATCGCGAAAGTTTACAAATAGATCGAAAAATCCGACTGACGCATGAGATCGTCGGCGATATACCGTCGAAGCGAGGTCGTACCTCGTTAGCGTTGTCGATTACACTCGGGTGATCGCTCTCGTCGTCTCCCTCCCGAATGCGCGGGGGATGGGAATATCACGTGTGCGATGTCGTGCACATTCGCGGTTATCCGGCCACGGCGCGACGTTCGAGACGAAGTTCCGCTGCGCCAACCGCAAAGAGTCCTGCCTGTATGAAGCGGCTTGGACTCGCCTACGGAATGCGGCTGATCGGGGTAAAAATGATAAAAGTCCTCCCCGCTAAGAAGGACTGGCTGCTGCGAAGCGTGCGCGTGCACGTTAGAACCAGGCTCTATCCACATCGTGTTACATTAACTACGCAAGCTGGCGCACAAAAATTACCGAGGTATATATCAGGAACTATTTTCAACTCCCTCCGGAGTTGATGGTCTCTATTGGATACCCACTCAATTATAAATGTCTTTGTCGAAAAATGTCAAACACAATTCAATCTTCTCTCTGTGTATCTATAAGTTTGATTGTTCTCTTATTAAAATATAATTAATATTCGTTCCATTTGCATTCATTTTGATTCCTTGAAATTAATAAATGTCTCTCAAATAAATAGCCTTGTAGATTATACGTAAATAAAGTAAATAGATCTTACAGATTACAACGTTAGTAGCTGCGCTGCAAATCCAAGTGTGCGCCTTCGAATATGTGCGATTGAATTTTTCGAGTAAACACAACACGCTGTACTGCACACACAAAATTACATTTACATATTCATACGTGTAGTACCGATATTTTTACATGCAAAACTGAATCACGCACATATAAGAGGACGCTTATTGCACACAATGAATTTTTAGCGTCTTACAGATTTCGGTGTCAGATCTAGAAATTAGTACTTAGATATAACTACGATTTGCAATTTGCGTCATTTGTCAGGTAAAAAAAGACGGAATTACGTAAACTATCTCTAGTATCATTTTAATGACGATATTATTAGAAGTACAGCAAGAGAAATTCGAAATTCGCGGTTTAATATTAGATAATCGTTTCTTCGCTACAATCCTTTGTTTCCGTGTGTTTTCTACACTATATTAGAACTGATTACATGACGATTGCATAACATTCCATTCCTTAACATTCCATGAAATTCCCCTTGTAAAGTGGATGCTGTGGAAGAGTAATTTTCCCGTTGACGATATTCCGCGGCCATAAAAGAGCGTACACATCGGGGGCGGCATCGGTAAGATAAAGCTTCCGTCCGAGAAATTCAACATCCGCTCCTTGACCCCGGTTCTATTTGGTTTGCAAATGATGCAAACCAAAGCTAGCCTAACTACCACCTGGATGAGAACTCGTTGTTTGCACAGCGGCGATATGTATAAAACGATCTTCAAATATTTACATGGACATAATCGTTAAATAACACGACTTTATTACCAAGTGTCACGCGGATATAATATAAATATGTTTGATTTTTCGATACTTGTGCAAAATTAACAGAACTGCGAACTTTAAACCGATATTGAGGATATCGCTGTAAAATCACAAAGAAATAGCATTGAAGGGTTATTAAGCTGACTTTTTCTCGCCGCGTAGGGGGTCCTAAATCGCGGCAAGAAATCGCACGGTGCTTCTTTCCGCGCGAGTCGGATAATACGACTTGGGATACACAAAGGGCTAATTCGATCGTAACGCCGATCCGTGCTCGCTCGCTCGCTCGCTAGTTCTCGCGCGCGCGCACTCGAGAGAGAGTCGTTCACCCGGCGCATGACCGAGCAAAGGATCTTAGACGAGAAAAGGAGGAAAATGAAGCCGGGGGAAACGAGAACGGGCCTGTTTTGCAAGCGCGGGGCGTTCACGGAGAAGGTTAAATATCATACGTAGTGCCTCGCGCTCGAAGCGAAGGAGGCCCGCTCGCTCGCTCGCTCGACTCCACGCTCAACGATAAAGGCCGCGTGCACCTCGAGACAAGACTCGACTCTACGCTGGTGATTCGCGTGAAAGTTTAGTTATGCTCGGCCACCCGATAAAAATTCCCCCGCGTGTGAGAACGCGCCGAGTGAGCGCGTCGCGGTAGCCCAAGTCACTCACTCCGTACTCGCTCGCGCGAACGCCACGAGGATTGCCACGCTCGAGACAATTTCTTCCCCGGTGCAAGAAAATATTTACATTCTTTTGAATAGAAAAAAATTATTCACATGTCGCACGCCAGCGAGAAAAGTGATACGAATGAAAAAATAGAAAATCGCTCGGAAAAGGGGGGGGGGGGAAAGAAAATGGTACATTTGGAAATTAATAAATAATAATAAGGCTCTGTAATGTATAAAACAATATATGCGAAGGAAGGGCAAAGGGCCAGTGTAATGTAGTGACAAACTTTAATTAAAATTCAATCATAAATCACAAAACGACAAAACAAACGTTTCGACTCCGCTCGAGTCGTTTTCAATGTTGCGGTAATATTAAAACATCGCTATAAAAATATCTATGGTATTACTTCATATCGCGTGGTGCCTTGCGAGTCAGTTATATCAGAATTCAAAGTAGTCAGAAACGTAACCGTGAACAAAACGTTAATATTTGATACATGCGAATTAATAATGTACATATAATATAATCGTGTACCTTGTCGATATCGGTAAAAGTATTGAGAGAGTCCATTAATAAAAAATAGAGAAAACGCAGGTAGATGGTAATCCATATCGCACAATGGTTTAAAAAAAATTTTTTCTTTTTTAAGCAAATTTGCAAGAGTAGCGAACATCTGACTTCCACAATATCGAATAACGCAAATTCGATATTGTCGAAAAGGGAAATTAATCGAGAATGGAAAACGGTAAAAAAAGAGGGGAGAGAGGGAATTAATTTACGGTAGTGATAAACGTTAGTCAACTGTATAGAGCTAATCACAAATTGCTAGCAAATTGCAATGCTTCAAGTTTCAGGTCTCGTAATGGTTTCAAGTGACGGAAGGTTAATTCTGTTGTATCAGACACCCCAAATTTTTGTTGTTTTTTCTCTCTCTCTCATTTTAAATTCTGTTTTATTTGAATTCAACTTATTTCGCTTTTTGGCACATTTAAATGTTTGTTTCACTAATTGAAGGCTGAGGTACTTGGAATATATAATCCATACAGAATACAAAATATGAAAAATTTCGATTTGTATCACTTTTCTTGCAGGAACGCAGTACATGGAATGCCACAGTCTGTCTTCCTTCGAGAAAAACCTTATGTTAATTTTACAAGTTGTAAGAAAAATAAATGTTCCTTCATTCGTATGCTAAATACTCTTCAAATACTCCCCCCGGGATACAAATAAGAAAATAGCGAGTTGTATTTTGTATCGATCCTTTTATTCCCGGCGCATTCCGAAATGTAAATAAAGGTATTGCGAATTCGCATTCGTTTGCGCGTCCGTGACGACTCGTGTCTTATCGTCGCGTGCCGATGCGCATTATTTCGTTACGTGCTCTTCTCGAGAATTGCCGATAAGCACTCCATGAAATTCCTCGTTTCCCACGTTTCTGATCACGTCTGTCGCACGCACTCTCGATTTCGAGGAATCGAATCTTCAGAAAATCACAGCAGATATATTTAGCCTACTCGCTTGGCGACAGTTGCATTTTCATTCGCAGGCCTCAATTAAAAACTCTATGGCCTTGCTACGTAAAAATGATTATTATAAATACAAATTATCATATCACGTTCATGTCACGTCTCATTGTATGAAAAACTGTAAATTAATTTATTGAATTTATTCTTCACTCGCAATCGTACTGTATTAATCATACAACATCACAGTATTCATACCTTACTTTTATTGACGAATACATATTTGAAGTGTAAGTAAAACTACAACATTAATCATTTGCATTGAAGACTGAAAATCTAAAGGAAATAAGCATGTTTTCATTTTTATTTAACTTCGCAGCAATTATGTTGTCTATTTAATTTCGGCGTAAAGTATGTTAAACTGATATTGATAGTACTTGCACTTTTTGCTTACCGCAATTATCGTAACATCTTAATTATTTAGGAGCTAAAGCAATTAATTTCTCGCGGAAGACATATGTGTCATAACTGCTTAATAAGTGAAAATCGTCTTGGAGATTCATTAAAGAAATTTGTCTTTACGGGAATAGGTCCAAAGTTGTTAAGGAAAAATAAAAACAAATTTCCTTGACTTTTCCCGGTTTTCCCTGTCACTTTTTGAAAAAATTCCCTGACTAAAAGACCTGAAAGATTCTTTGAATGAAAACGTAGAAAAATATTAAAATATTTTGTTT
The DNA here is from genome assembly GCF_001594115.1 of Trachymyrmex septentrionalis. Taxonomy (NCBI): domain Eukaryota; kingdom Metazoa; phylum Arthropoda; class Insecta; order Hymenoptera; family Formicidae; genus Trachymyrmex; species Trachymyrmex septentrionalis. The sequence goes on from NW_017304758.1 coordinate 4,198,374, forward strand.
TATAAACAGTACAATAAAAAAATATTTATGTTCAAAGAATTATTTAAACTTAAAGAACAAGTTGCAAATATTAATAATAATAATACGACTTGCAGTGTGCAAATGTCAAATGAAACATATTGCTGATACGCTTAAACGAGTTAAAAAACAAATAAATTACGGATATACATAATATGTATAATATATGTACCTTTGTTTCGCACATTGCTAATTGAGATTTTTGTCCGTATTCATAGTCAAATCTTATATTCTCAAGGCCTCCTCAAATTTATCTTTAGATGCTCAGTAGCCAATAAAATAATTGGTAGAGCATCTAAAGATAAATTTAAGGAAACCTTAAATATGTGTATCATTTTAATTAATTTTAATTAATTTTAATTACGATTTACGAAATGTTCATCATTAATACATACATATTTTGACTTTTGCAAAGTTAAGTTTTTTTTTTTTTTTGACAACGTCTGCTAATGATCTTCTGCAAATTGCTCATTGCAAAATTAAAAATAAAAAATATTTGCATTGCTTCTTTAAAAAATTAAAAAAATTCTGTTTCGTAATTTTTAAAGAAGTAAAGTTTAAACTTAGAATTTTACAATAATTTAATTTCATCTTATGTTAGATTAACAAATTCCTTGATAATAATTTCCCTGACCACTTTTTAATTTCACTGACTTTTCCCCGCCGATTTCCCTGACCGCTAACAACCCTGAGGTCGATCAATTATCCGATGTCTCTAGCAAATAAGGAATCGCGAGGAGTCATGAATGTGAACGTCGAAAATAGTTGCGTTTTAACCCGCCGATCCGACAATCGTTTATCTCCACTCGACTGGCGATTTCCTGCTGTCGATGATTGAAATATGGCCTGGTCCGATCGACTCTCTTCAAAATCTTACCCAAAATCTTACTAATAAGCGCAGTGAAACCATCAACGAAACCATCATAGGAAATAAACAAGATTATAACGGTATCTGTCTAG
>NW_017304758.1:4199451-4204285 GCF_001594115.1 Trachymyrmex septentrionalis
TAATAAGCGCAGTGAAACCATCGACGAAACCATCATAGGAAATAAACAAGATTATAACGGTATCTGTCTAGCTTGACATTTTATGCACACTGTTTTTTATATCTTTCTATATCTTCCTTTATTACCTGCCTTTTTGTACAATATAATAGGATTCTAAATGTATTTACATAGATTTACAATAAGTTTTAAATGCTGGAAAAGAGTTTAGATCTTCTTTCGTAAGATCTAAAAAAAGATATATAATTTTCTTCTTTTCTCATTTCCTCGCTTCCTTTTAAGTTTATGCCAATAAGATACAGAAAACGTTAAATACATACATAAAATAAATGTCTGATTTATACCTTTCTGGCTGAATCTATCAGAACCTTGATTAACGCAACGAGATTTTTTTTCTTTTTTAGTGCAGATTAGATTTAACTACTCTGATGTGATTCCGATAGTAGTAAATTAAAATTCTTATTTCTTAATGCTTCGTAAAGTCACGAGGAATGAACGGTCTGTTTACGAGTAGTAGCGCGCGAATCGATCGTTCAAGGAATTATTCTCGTGTAACCGGCACGTTAAAAAAACGATCGTTAAGTGGTTAAACGAATCGGCGATAACGTCGGGGAAATTCAAATTACAAAAGCGAGTCGATCGCGCTCGCGGTCGTTATTTTAATGTCGTCGGAGATTGTGTAGTCGGCTCTCCCGATTTAGGCGCGGAAATGCCAAGCGAATGCCAATAATCGGACGTTTTTATCGCCCTCGAGATTAATGCCGCTCACGAACGAGCGTGCGGACATCGACTTCCAAATCCTGTGCGCAGAGAGAAGAAGAAAAAAGGAAGCATAGGGATAAGGAAGGTGCGAGGAGGTGAGAGAAGGGAAGAGAGAGGAGGAGAGAACACCCTCGACGTCCTTCGGCGGCCGCCACAGTTTGCTGACCCGGTTCGCAAAGAGCAAAAATCGATGCGTCGTTGCGATCGTTTGGGGTGGGGCCGCGAATGCCGAAAAGCAAGTATCAACTACGAAAAAACGAAGAGGTCCCTTTCGATCCGGTTCTTCCGGACCGCAAATGGCGCAAATGTCGTCCGGCACTTGGTAATGAATAACTTGTGCGTCGTCGTCGTCGTCGTCGTCGTCGTCGAGGTATAGAGATGAGAGCGACTCTCGATGCAGGCAGAGAGGAAAGGAAATGTTACGCTTGCAGATATTTATAGCACCGTTCGTTCTTTTACCTCGGAATCTCATCGGCGCGTGTAGGACGTTGCAGTCTAAGTACGCGTCACGGAGGTAATCAACATTTTCGATGTTTCTCTCACTCTCTCTCTCTCTCTCTCTCTCTCTCTCTCTCTCTCGATTAAGACCCAACTAAAAGGCGAAAATTAGGCGTTTATTAGGAATCACCATAAATGTCGTCGTGTATTCCGTAATCGTACCGATGAATCATGATTAGCCGAGGAAGATGTTACGTTAAATTGAGAAGGCGCGCCGCCGCGCGGTCCTCCTCGCGTGAAAAAGCAAATGAAGCTGCGCGTGAGTCACACGTGCGTGCGTCTCTCGAATCGTCCGCAGTTGGCACGGAATTATCTTTAGCAGCTATAATTTCAAGGCGTTCGGCTATTCTCGCGTTCTCGCAATTCGCGCGCTCCTTCATTTCGCGAACGCGCGCAAGCTCGCGCGAGCCGTCTGTTGAACTGTTTCGTCGCGACAATCATCACGAGCGGGACATTGTCCGATCTTGTTGAATCGAGCGCGCGTTACAGGCACGTAAACGGTATTACTAGTTTTTGCAAGTATATGTGTATACGCGCACAAACGCTCCCGCATTTTATTATACCGGTCTTCCAGAACATTTCTTCACCAAGAGGCACTTGAACTCTTCTTAGATATACGCGTAACGCGAGCAACCTCGAAAATAACGGTACGAAAAGTCACGAAGCGATGATCCTTCCACGATTTCGCGGACTTCTCTTCCTCTCTCTCTCTCTCTCTCTCCCTCCCTCCCTCTTTCTTTACGTTTATAATTTTTCTAATATCTCTTCAACTCTCTTTTGTTCGTAAGTAATTTTTTTATCTCTATTATTTTCATTTCTGTACTTAATATTAGTATGTATTATCTAGCTTTATTTTTTGTATTATTTAATACTAAAGTATTTAGTATGAAATTATTTAGTACCGTTTTTCTACTTGCCATTCTTTTATGTTCTTGCTCTAGAATATTAATATATAAATATTTATTTATCTATCTCCTCTCTCTCTCTCTCTCTCTCTCTCTCTCTCTCTCTCTCTGTCTGTCTGTCTGTCTGCCTCTCTCTCGTCCTTCCTCTAGTGTTACGTGATGCGTGTACAAACTTAAGTCTTTGTTATGTTCAGGTTGGCTGCCAATTGGCGCAGCATGATCGAGGTGACTGACTTCGATCACGCGGAACGCGAAGAAATGAGGCGAGAAAAGTGAATCTGGCACTGCCAAGAAGACTGAAGTAAATTGGCCTCAATAATATTGGCGACAAACCGGCAACAAAGTAGCCAAGAGCCTAATGATTAGTCGTGCAAATTCTTAGGAATGCAAAATACAGCTAATCGCGATTACAAACTTACTTGCCGATGTTAAATTTTTGACACGTCGCGCGTCGCTTCGTAATACATGGTAATCTGGTCAGAAAATATACGTTTAATTGACATTATAATTCGACGGGAATGCGCTGAATGTCACATATCGCGTGCAATATTTCACATAAATTTAACAGAATGCAAAACCCTGCTGTGGAAGGTACTATAAATATTTATCGAATCGCGTGAATTCCTGAAAACTTTGAGACATTGCATCATTCCCGTTTCAACAGCATTTCCGTTGATGTGATAAAACAAAAAAAGAAAAAATTTGAGCTTGCTGACAGTAAAGGTTCGATATAATTTATTGTGACTAGATGTATCTTTAAATCCAAATCGGACAGTTTTATGTTAGAAAGATGTAAGTGAATGTATGAATGCAAAGATAAGTTACTACAATAATAATAATTCATAAAAAAAATATATATAATACATTATTCACACAAAGTACACATACATACTTTGGTGGACAGTAAAACAATCGTTAGTCGAAAGCGGGACGGTCACATTAGGTAATTGAAGTTAAATTTATCGCCCGTGCAAATATTTAGAGAAACGCAGAAACGCTAAGAAAAAAATAAAAAAAATAAAAAGAATCAGTGTTGCGTGCACAAAGTGAAAGAAGCGTTGTAGTCGGCTTGATCCTAATTCAATGCGATTGATACTCAGATCAAGCGCGTTCTTTCAATTACTCCCACTCTCCTCACACGAATTATAAAGGAATTCTGTCCAAGGATATCAAGTTTCGCCGTTTAACTCGCGCAACGTATTATTACCATCGCCAATACCGCAAATATATAATGAAATGTTGGGTGCAAGCGCGGACAGGCATGACAGATTGACAATATCCCTAACTCTCGTCGGTGATTTCCTCGATTTGCGGCGAGTTATCGAACCGCCGTGACCGGCAAGGCTGCGACCAAGGCCTGCCAATTGGCAACGGGAGGCATTTTAGGGGTTAAACAACCGACGTGATTACGTAAGGCCCATTTGAGGACGCGTCGTCGTCGTCGTAGCTTCCCGAATATGGCCAGACACGATCGAACAATGCGTGCCTGATTTATTACACCAACGGGCCGTTAATCTTAAACAAAGATTCGAGCCGAATCTCGACTCTCTCGGGAACGAAGAGCCGAGCGGAGATCGGCCTTGTGCGGACCTGCGGTTGGCATAAATTAACACCCACCGAAATTACATCAGAACAAGACGAGGAGAGTCGGAGGCAGTCCGGAGGAAACTCGTTTGTAACTTTTCGTTTGTCGCATGCACGAAGTATAATCGCGATCTTGGCAATCTTGGATGATAATAACGATAATGCATTATCGCTGTAGTCTCCGTGGTATCTTTCGATTAGATTGTAACACACACACACACACACAGAGAGAGAGAGAGAGAGAGAGTAGATTTGTTCAAGTAATTCCAACCAGAGAATAAACTATGTATCACTTAGCTCCGCCACCAAATTACGTATGCACGTTAACGATTGCATTCCAATATCAGAGTTCTCTACTAAATTTCTCATGCCGGAGTAATGTAAGCGTCAGAGTTGCAAGATCCAAAGATACGCGGATAATGTATCTACGTGTCGCTCGCTCGCGTGCGTGCGTGCATTCCTCGAGAGACTTATGCGTGCGTGCGTGAGTGCGTTCACGCGAGAGTTCGGACGATGGCAGACGTGGGATGGAGCTATCGAAAAATCTCAAATCCCACTAACCCCGTTGGCGAACTACCAAGACAAGGCGGAGGTAGTCGCGTGCATTTCTTTGCGGGAATTTATTTCTTCTATAGACGCGCGAGACGGATACGAAATCGCGATGGGAACGTTATATGTACACCGTCGTTTGCGGCAGAAATGCCGAAGGTAAATGCGCCGAGAGAGTCCAGGTATCTGCGCTACACCGCCGGAGTAACCGACAGATTTTTTTGTCACGCACAAATTCAACATTTCGTTTCGAATGACTGAGATATGCATGAGCACGAAGTGATTCACAGCGAGAGTGAACGACGCGACGATGATTCTCGTTGCAGATTATCCAAGTGAATCGGTTTTATGTTATATATTCAGAAAAATCCTATAAATAAAACAAATCTAACTTTCGAAAAATTGAAAACCAAAAACGTTCTAGTTTTTATAACCGTTATATTAAAAATATGAAAAAAAGTGCCTCATCATCTTATGACACATTGTATGAAATATATCAGTTTTAAAACGAATTTTTTAAACGAAAATTAATTTTGCAA
>NW_017304758.1:4204385-4206548 GCF_001594115.1 Trachymyrmex septentrionalis
CACATTGTATGAAATATTATATATCAGTTTTAAAACGAATTTTTTAAACGAAAATTAATTTTGCAAATATCTATTCATACTGTTTCTGAAGAAAATGAGCACTTTTGTACACGTAATATTGTATTTTTAATTAGGAAGCTCTGCAAATGTAATGGCAGACTTCTAAAGGTATCATAAAATAACCGTTGTAGTCTAAAAAAAAAAGATATTCATTGATATTTGTCGAAAAATTTGGACAATTTACAAAAAGACAAACTCGTAACATAAAGTTATGACAAATTATGAAGTATTTTTACAGAGCGTAGTATAAGGAAAATATAAATCACCATAATGATGACATCACTGTTTCTCATTGTGAATGAGAGAGTTCTGTAGATGTAGGAGAGGAATATGTTTGATTAATGTGACTTTAAGAGCGAATTGCGTCTACCTTTCTTCATTCTGAACCTAATGTCTCAATTTCGACGAAAATTGACTTATTAACATTTCTGAAATAACCGATTCAAGTTCTGTGCATCCGGCGCGCATTGCTTCCGAGGCAAAAAAACCAAGGCGTAATTACATCATAATCCACCATGAATCCATCGGGCGGTACTTTAATTTCTTTCGACCGATCTCTTTAACTGAAAACATTTTTGCTAATCACTAGTCATGCGGCGAGTGACCGTTGCGACGATGCAAAAGTCGCGTGACTGCCGCGTCCGCTAAGTGGTGATAAACACGTTTTAGTATTTCAAAAAGTAAGGACTAAAAGTACTAAAAAACACTCGCTTTTAAACCCTCCGCGCTAAATACACTCACTTCCGTCGAGAAACGTTCGTTCTTTTACCGCGCTTTTACCACGATCGGGCTTTTCTCAACACGGAGGCTGTTTATTTCCTCCCGGACGACAGACAGAGATGCGAAATAAAAATGGCGATTGTAATTAAATGAAACAGCTATCTTTCATTGTGATCTCAGCAGTTTTCCGTTTAGTGTACGTAGCGGGTGCTACAGCCATCGTCGAGGAAAGAAACCGCCGTCGCTTTCGAAACCACGAAATGTGCGATTGTAGGCCAAGGCGCATGACCGAGTCTGACGCAAATTTAACGGAAATTCGTCGGTGCAGGTCCGATGACCGTACATGCAGTTGGACGTACGGCGGCCTACATCTACGTGTAGATTCATCGCGACTTTTTAATGCGCGACGCCGTGACTAATACTTTATTAAGTGCGCCGCGTTTCTTTCGCGCGCGGAAGAAAAACGAAAGTGCGCTAATAACGCAATCAACGGACGTGCCCCGGCCGATTCATACCGATCGTCAATGGAAACTTTTGTAGGAATAATTGAGTAAGAACCGTGCAGAGAGAATTTTATTACAGGACTCGAATATATATATATAATTCGAGGAGAGGATGTACGAAATTAAAAGTGCACTCCCGGAAGCACCTCTTCTTCAAATTATTAATTATGGTAATTTATTTGCGATGATTTGAAAAAATGGCTTCAAAGTCAGCTGAAACGTGTAATTGAATGTATGGTAATTTTTCGTTTACGGCATTACGTGTGCATACACATGTATACGCGTTAATAAATACAAATTCTTATTTGCACTTCTTTCATGTCGACTATTAAAATGTTTCAACCTCGATATTATCGGTACACAAAGCTTTGCCGGTTCTCCTTCTATCTTTTAGCACCTCTCGAAAAAGAGAGAGGCGGTGGTGAACCTGAAACATCACGTTCAAATTGATGCCATCATAAACGGTCGATTGGTGAGAAAAGTACCGATTCTTTCCTGCCGATCTTACAGGCTGCTCGCTCCGTGAAATCACAGTTCGTGAATCGCGCATAATCAGCATAAAGTCTGTGGTATCGGGCTCTCGAGAGAAACTGGGTTATCTGGTGGTACTACCTAGACGTGTTAGACGATAGGCTGCCCTCGCAGCTTTAAACAAGGCGCAATTCGTTGATCGTCGAAAGCGTATAATTTCGAGAACCGATAATGCGCGACCGATGGAATTGCTCCTCTCCTCCTTCTTCCCAGCCAGCATCCGATTTCCTTTCGAGCACAATTCATAATTATAAACAACAATACGAAGTTCGAGGAATCACGAAAACACCCCACCTGTACAAATATCTTCTTGCGCTTTGCTTCCGTGGAAAGAATCGATCGAGCGCGA
>NW_017304758.1:4206648-4216736 GCF_001594115.1 Trachymyrmex septentrionalis
TGTACGAATATCTTCTTGCGCTTTGCTTCCGTGGAAAGAATCGATCGAGCGCGATCTATGATTCGAAAGAATTTTTCACCGCATTTTTTATCGCGATGCGATAGCTCGATTGAAACGCGAGGGCGAGAGGAAAACACAGATTTCGCGAATCGACCTTATCGATGGCGCAAAAGCGCTGGGTCAAGAAATGCTAGAACGATAATGACTCGTCGAATCGAAGCCTCCTTTCTATCTCGTGGTCGGTAATTCAATCTCCCGTTCTTCGTTTTCCGGTATTCAGGATAGCCGGAGGTATTACGACGTGAGAAGCTGGTTTTTCACACGTTCTCCTTGGCCGGTCGTCGGGATGAGCCTGGATGCGTTCGCACACATACTACGTTCGCAATGCGCGTTAAACTTACGGACGAATCTAGAAAACCTCGCGCGAACGACGAAAATTATTTTCCCATCTCCGAGTGCGCGCCATTTTTATTAGAACTCGCCTATTAGTATCGTCGTTGATTACGAACAATTTGTAATAGTGTCACTTTTAACATAATCAACCCCTCCCCAAAGCGGACGTCAACATTTGTATAACACAGATGTTAGATTTACACTGATGTTAGGTTTGTAAAACCCGTTTAATTTCAGTTGGCTGAAAGGTGCTAATTAATTTCAAGAATCCAAGATAATATAAAACTCGTATAAAAAAGAATTAATATTAAGTTTACCTCTTCAAGTGGACGAGAAAAGTCATATTCAGTCAACGCATATCTTGATGCCTATATTTATCTTAATAATAATAATTCAGGTTCGCAAACGTAATACAAAAGTACAATTGTATTCGAGATCCATCATCAACTCCAGAAGATTAAAATAAAAAGGCGGGCCTTGAATTTTCCACCTCTTAACTCTCATCTCGATACCTCGCCTCGATCAAGTCGAAATTGTAATTTCAACTTGATGACGGTTTATCAGTCTTCTTGTATCTTTCTAGCCTCTTAAAAATATATAAAATCGTCCTAACAATTTGCGCAACGCAAAACGTCACATTAATAAAACCTTATCACAATCACAAAAGATGTAACGATTTAATTAATATATCGAAGAATTTTCATTCTACATTCTCATTTTCCTTTCTTTTTTATTTAAACATGCCGCCAATTATACACTCAGCAAAGATATTATTATCGTAATTACATATTACATAATTACACGATAGTCCAATAAACGCAATTCGCAGATCAAGATATCAAATCTTTCAGCTTTCACTCCAGTCGATAAGTCGAATCAGATCCTGATTATCCAGACCTGGTTAATTTGGATTCTATTACCGTATCTCTCTAGGAGAAGTACATTCCTTCGCTTATCCATCCCCGTTCGTAAACGTGGGCACCATCGGGCTTCTGCTCTTCGTCTTTGGTGAATTCCTTTCTGCCCAAGATACGAATTAATCCGGCACTTAAACCGGCTCCGTTACCGCTCACGTCTACCGCATACGTCGGTCGGTGACATCACCGGAGGAGAGCGCTCGCGCGGCTCCAAGTTATTCTTCCTTACGCCGGTCTCTCGCAGGTGACTTTTTACACGACGGTGGCATTCCAGGTGATGCGAATCGCCGTGAGGACGCTCTATTCTTGGAGTACGTGGATCCGAGCGTCCGTTAACCGTGATAGCCTCTTTCTCGATGAGCCCCCGCGATAGCGTACGGCATATGACGTGCGTGGCGACCGGCCTCGGCCATCCGGGGGAACAGAACCTTGGCGATTCGTCATCTCGAGTCGGTCGAGTGATTTATTTCGAGATACTTTCTATCACACGTCGCACCGAGGTGGTTGTTACTTACCGAAGAGAACAACCCTTTGGGGAGATCCCCAACGGGGGGAGGATTTCGATGATCCCCGTGATGACCTCTCGAAGCGGCTCCTCGCTGCTCGTCGCACAGTGATTTCGCGACGAGGAATCTCTTCGCGCAGAAACTACTACGTACTCGATCTCGCCAATTATCAAGCCGTGAGCTTGAAAAAAGATCGACGGAGCCGTGGCAAATTAATATTTATCAAGGTTAATGCTATTAAATAAATTGTACGTTTATCCACTTTCCTCGATAAAAAGATATTAAGGTTTTAATGAAAATACATAAAGGCATGTAGCGCATTGTGAGCCCGGTGATTTTTACAAATCACGAGAAACACGTTTTAGAGAATAAAATTTCAGAATCTTTATTACTTATCTACGTAAAAGTCTTTTTTACTTATTTCTCATACAAAAAGGTTTCGCTGAAATATCTAAAAGCTTAGGTAAATGTAGATCTGAAAAGAATTTTGTTCAACTATCGAGATTATTGTGTAGGTTCGAACTGATTGCTAAAATGTCAAAACTTTGTTGTATATGTTGAAAGTTACAAGTTTCTATCAATTGTCTAATTCTCAAAGCACTCTTTTGCCACACTTTCTCGTCCCGACTTATTATTCTGACTTCCTTACCTACAACAATCACTTTGTTTTCGGCTACGATTTTACGGTCTTTAACATTCTTACATGCTGCTTCGCGGGCGCCTTCGTTTCAGTTTGTAATTTATCATTGCAACCTTCTGAGAACATAACTTCTGCCTCATCGGCTTGTGAATTAATTACTCTAATGCTAATTGCTCCAAGTTGCCTACAACACGATATAATTATAGCAGACACGATGGAAGATGCAAATTCTTTCGTCTCACGTATATGATCAATAGATAATAAATTAAAAGCGATAGACATCCGTTCGAAGTCGATTGCAATCGAAGAATCATCCGCATTTGATTAGCAATCGCAACGTATGATAACGTTATTATGACGTCTAGAAAGTCGCTTGACCGTCGAAGCTGGTTAGACGTAGCTGCATTACGTGCCAGTTTTCTTAGGTCTTTGGCCGAGCGACAGGAATAAAGACATTACGCTTCATCGATAGTAACGGCAGGGTTTATAAACACCTGGCGGAAACACAGCTCGCCGTCCTACGTATGGACGGACGAGCTCGTAACAAAAGTATCCTGACAACGGAACGGTCTCTCTCTGTCTCTCTCTCTCTCTCTCTCTCTCTCTCTCTCTCTCTCTCTCTCTAAGGTGTGGTCGATGGATCAACGATCTAATGCTCTCGACGTATCGGCTATTCCCCGGCCAACTCGTCGCGCGTCGAGTCGATCTCCCGATCACGAATAAATACTGAAATCGTAGAACAATCGCGGTTCGTCCCTATCCTTCCGGAATGGCGGTGTTTTACGGGAACCCCATGGTGTACACACCGATATGCATCGATGACTTCTCCGCTCCTCGCAAACGCGCGAAGCGCCCCGCGTTACGTTACAATGTGGTCGTTCAATGCGGACAATATGCACATGTTCCATTAAACCGTCGTACTTCCTCGTCCGGCTCTCTCAACTCTCAAGTAAATCATTCAGCCCCTGACACGACAGGAGGAGTCATGTCAAAACGTAAAAACCGTTGATGCCGTTAAGCCTTTGTTAACGCCGTGTGTTCTCAACGCGCTCGAAAGTCTCGCTTCGGTCTCGCCGTCATCTTCGGGGGGCACCGTAAAATGGGGGATTTTGGTTTCCAGAGTCGGGAAAACTCTTAACGCGAATGAAACGGGGGAAGAAAAAAAGAAATACTTGGACCACCACGCACGTTCGAATCAGGATATAAAACGTCTTAAAGCGTGGACACGAGACTTCCGAGAAAAAGGTTACGATCCAACACCCAGTCTATAATTAGATGCAGGAATGAATTTGTGATATTTTCCATTTATAAGACATATACACGGGTATGCTCGAAGAATTTACGCCTGCGACTGTGCACCTATTTATGATCAAGTATAACGAGTGTATTCACGATACGGCGAGTCGGATTTACAACGGCGGTTATTTTCCAGGATCGAGAGTGAAATTACCATGAAAAAAAAAAAAAAAGCCTCGGGACTGAAACGAAGTCGTAATTTTATCCGTCGCGCCGATGGTGGCGGCTAGCGAAGTGGCGAAACGCATCGCCTCGGTTATATCACAACTCAGCCCGCGCGACCCCTGGGTCGTTCTCTCTCCCCCCCCCTCCCCTCCTTCTCCTCCTCCTCCTCCTTCGGCTCCTCCACCTCCACCTCCTCCCGCTGCGCTTTTTATCGAACGCGTCTCGGGAATTCGGCTCGGTCGTCGAGCGGCCTTGACTCGGGTCGACTAAGCATGACTTCGTTAATTACAACGCTGCCAGCAAATCGCTCTTTGCCGGCCGTTTTCCCTCTTCCCTTTTTCACGCCGACGCCAGAGTAGTCGGCTTCCTTTGCGGGATTAGAGTAGACCCCGCGGATCGTCTTGAGGCGCATAAACACGCGTTAATATACTCTTAGGGTTCTCCTTTACGGGAACGCCAATCTACCTCCTCTCTCCCGAGGAGGTAACAATAGAAAAGAAATATTAAAAAAAAAAGAAAAGAAAACGGAAAAAAGTATAGTTGGCACCCGCGTCGTGGCGAGGCTCGTAACGAAGCTCGACGATCGTGGAGGTCGATGTGTCTCGTAAAATGCTACAAACTGCTGTCGCTGATTACCGACTGCATTCGTCGCGCACGCGACGAAGGAAAGGAAGCTGTTTCGAGACGAGATAAAAATACCCCGGCAGCAGCGCGTCGCTCCGGGAATCGAATAATGATTCTTGCAACTTTGAGACGTGCGTGTCATACGTTTCACCGGGGGGAACGGTCACAAAGTGTCGTGACACGTTGGGCCACACGAAGACGTTGCACGCGAACGTAAAAGACGGCAGTTTTTTTTCACGAAAGAAAGGAAAAAGGGGAGATCCCCGGTAGCCGAGTTCAAGAAGAGAGGCGGTAATCCCAAGAGGTAATTGTAACAAGAATAATTTCTGCGACACGTCCACCACTTCGGGCAAGTGGAAATCGCGCCTGGGAACTGACTTCCTTATTGCCGGACACCTACACTCCGGTCTCTCTTCGCCGCGGCGACATACCTTCCGAGTTTCTTTCGACAACGACGATAAATCATCGGGGCTATCGTTCCGACGCTTGAGTTGTCCAACCGGAAAACTCATTACGGCGCTCGTTCGGAGGTAATCGAAGTCGCTCGATTGACTTCTCGCGCTGGAATTAACTAGACAGCGTGCTTGAGACGTTCATTGAATCACGCAAATCGACAAGGAAGAAGGACGTCTCACGTTGAAAATTGGCAAGATGTTACGCGAGAAGACATCGTAGGTCGGGGTGGGGACTTGGTCTCACAGACTATCGTTGCGACAGCTATAATAGTCTCTCTTTCCCATCCGCGGGATACTTTTAATATCAGGGCAAAAGAGAAAGGAGAGCAGAGAATAAAGGGACGCGCAGGAATCCGCCGGCGGGGAATTAAGTTCTTCGAAACGTACAAAATGCAACGTGCGATCGTGCTGATGGCGGAGAGCCGGCATCCGGCGCAAGGCGGACCTCGCATCCGGCCTGGAAAAAAAAAAAAAAAAAAAAAGCAAAAACGGATAGCAGCCTTGCATTCAAGTGCAAATCATTTCGCACGGCATTGTGTCCCAACCGTGGTATAATGGTTCAAGTGTCACCCTCGCGACAATTGCGATGTTGTGTCAACGGCAGGGAAGATACGCGAGGCGCTTTGAGAGGAGGAAAAGAACTATTTCACGCAGAATCGTCGCATATACAGAGAGACGTATATATATATATATATATCGGACGAAGTTTCGAGAGCTCGCCTGTCGGCTCGTGGCCTTCGGACGCGAGTCTTCGCTCCGCTGGTGCAACGCGTGCACGCGTTTTTATCCGATCGGAAGAGGCAGGCGCGCCGAAAGGCAAGACGCGCGCGAGAAGTAATTGCGCGTAAGCACGGCTCAGGAATCCGGAATATTTAAGGCGCATGCATTATGCATTATCTCAATTAAATTACCCCGGACGACCGCATCGCGCCGTATTATACCCGGCGATGTTTTTTTTCCTTCGACGACCGACGCGCCGCCCGAGCTCTACGTATCGCAACGAAATTTTCTTTCTATTACAGAATTAACGGTAATGGTAGGCAACGGCGGAACGATCGCGTCGTCGAGTATCGAAATAATAGGTACGGAGGGGAGTGGACTACGCGTGCCCTTCTTCCTCTCACTCTGTGCGAGGCTAATTTCCCCGGTTCCATTATTGCGACGGGCAGTCTCGCGACCTGACAGAGAGGCTCGATCTTGCCGTCTTCCTAGCGAAATATTTACATAATGCCGGCGATCGCCCGTTCGATCGCGTCCGCGGTATAAGTTGTGATTTGTAGAGTCGGCTGCTCTGGGAAACCGCCCGCGGTCACCTATCTCGCGCCTAGACAAAGCGGGCCGCCGACGAGCGACCGACGAGGAAATCAACCACCACCAGTCTATCGACGTGAGCAAATATAATATAATGACCGCTGGAGGGAGAACGAATAGTTTCCACAACTGAGAAACTAACTCAGTCGGATTCACTCTCGTTTCCTTAATTTGCTTTACGAGTTCCGCGAAACGGTAGCAAGCGGCAAAGCCGCTTCGATTCGCAGTACAGTTGTACTTTCTCCGGGTTTTTCGTTACAACCAATTCGACCGATCTCATTCACCTGCCGTTATTACGTGTAATTTCGAATGCGCCGGGAACGCGGCGAGAAGGATAAAGGCGGCGAGGAATCGAGGAGGAAGTACGGTTTGCGATCGCCGAGAAGCCGAGGAGGACGCAAACGGGAGAGAGTATGTACAATTTGAATTTTGCAATTAACGAAGGGCGATCGTTGAAAATAATTGAATGGCTCAAGTCGCCTGGTGTCCGGATATAAATTCCTTCTTCCCGCGTCGTACGTAGCTTAACACAATGCTCGCGCTGCTATTGAAACCTCCTCGGCGAGGGGAGGAGAGCGCAGGTAAAAGGAAGCAGAAAGAGAAGTGGAGGAAGAAGAGGGGAAAGAAAAAAATGCACTCAAGTCAAGTATACGTGTACGTTATCGAAATGGCCAGGAATTCACGACGCGATCTCGGTCCAGCTCGTGATCGCGTCATAAAAGCGAGTCGGCCTCGCGGAAGCGCAAACGGGGCCCGACGACGACGACGACCCTGAGAATCGATCGAGAGTCCCCTCTGGTCCCCCTTCCGTCGCGCACGTAAAGACGATAAATCGCGCGCATTAAAATACCGATATAGATAGCCGTGGAATTCCATTGAGCGGTCGAGATCTCGAAGCTTTGACTCGCGCCATGAGCTTTCGCACGCCGCTAACGAACGTGTCCTCCTCCACTCGACTCCAAGTCGAGTCGACGATCAATGAATGCCAATCATTCACTGGCGCCACTGCTACTAGTGGACGTTAAGTGGATGTTCGCTCCGATCCCGGAGGAACACAGCGGAAGAAACTTCCTGAACATCTGCGTGCGTCGTTAACGATTCTCACCGTTGCTACAGTGACGTCAAACTTCCTGGAGTGATTCTCGCCGTTTTTCAACACATTTCTAAGAACTAACAAATTCAATTTAACCCTCCTCGAAGCTGACGCCAAAATCTGTGTAGTTATTGACGTTAAGTCTGTAAGACTTTCATTATCAGTTATCATGTGTTTAAAAGTAATTCTACTTAATTTCAAAGAAGTGGAATAACAACTCGTACGAAAGAAGAATAAACACACACTGAGTTTATTTCAATCAGAATGACCCGAATTTGCAGATGATATAAGGAAAATCGAATTGCTTGCTACTTCTGACAAAGAGATTGATAACTCTGAGTGGATCCAATAAATACACCGTCAGGATTAGTTCAGCCCCCGGAGGATTAATTCGATATGTTAATGGAAATTTTAACGAGATCGGTGGCAATACTCGTCACACAGATTACGTATTTCGATATCCAATTGAGAGAGTCAGGCCTCATTTTCATTTAAATTCGGTATCAAAAAAGGTATAAAAATAATCGAATTTCAAAACTGACAACTGGACTGGCAGATCGATTGAAAAATTTAAAAAGATTTAAAATAAATCAGAGAATCGACCAGCAAGGTTCGCGGTTTTACAGCTTCTCTCACTTCCTGCGTCGAGTATCTGGCCCTTTTGTACGCAGAACCAGTCAAAGCGTACAGGAATTATACCCAAGAATTTCGTGCTGACACAACCACGTCGTTTAACCACGTCAGGCACTGATTCATAGTACCTTGAGTGTGTAACCACCCGAGCACCTTTCACAAAATCTACTAGTTGACGGGAAACTAATAAATAAATTGCGTAGAGCCGATTACAGGTCGGCAACGTGACACTCCATGAACATATGATATTCTGGAAATGTCTTTCTCGCGAAAGCTTCGATTGTTGATTTTCAACAGCTGCAATCCTAAACCGTTGTTCCTGAACCAGCTGTGTTAAACAGACAAGCGTGAATATACTCCACTCTCTATTACGCATCGCGACTGGCTTACGCAAGGATCAGATGTGAGAATCGTTGATGGTAGAGCTGCAAAGGTGAAGGCGAGAAAAGAATGGTCAAAAAAGGAAAGAGCGACAGTGAGAGGTTAGTGACTCCGTTGAGTCATAAGGTGCGAGTGGTTCAAACGCAGAGTACCGCACCAACCGTCGTTCAGCCCGACACGCATTGTGCGTGCAGGTAGTCTCGTCGAGGGCCCGTGAACGATGAATATCTACGCGTGAGTCACATGGGAAGCATGCATGAAACTATTCGCCGACAGGTTACTACGAGCCACTGTCCCTTACCGACTATTTACCGACGGTTCTCATTTGCACGAGGTCGTGATAACAGCACGTCAAGATCAACGCTTAATTTAGTGGCACATTTTAGTATCAACTGAAATAAAGCCGATAACAGAGAATGGTTGCAAAACTGTTCTCTATATAAGGTCCGGTTGCACCAGCGTTACTTTGATTTTAAACAAGGTTTAAAACTCTCTCTATCTATCCCTCTCTCTTTTCCTCTCTTTTGCCTTTAAAGAGAGAAAATGAGAGTTTTAAGCCAAAGTTTCGAGTCAAAGTACGTTGAGGCAATCGGACACCTTAAAGTGACCTCAGTGCCACACTTATAACTGATGCAGGTAATATTTACTGATTTTCATTTTTAATAATTAAAACATTAATTTTTAAAGGTTAACAACGATTCATTCTCGTTTAATAACGATTCATTTTTAAAGGTTATGATTTTTTGCAAATTCAATGAAATAATAACAATGGCTCCGGTGAATAATTTAAAAAATTGTTACGGATATTTAAGTAAGTAATCCGAGAAATGTGAATTTTAAGAGAAATTTCTGACTATCCGTAAGCGTGCTCGGTATACGAAATACCTGTGTGTAACTTCATACATTCTTGTCTCTCTCCTTAGCTAATAAAGGAAAGACCGAATAGAGCGGATGCACGTTTCCTCGAAGCACTCCGTATAATGCGCGCTCTTAACATGGAACGCGGCGCGATGTACCGCGACGTCGTTGCGGTTGAATATTTCACCATCGGCTATTCATCGATCGGCATCTCTACGTGTACCATCGTTGAATGCGACAACCCGACGACACAACCGGGTACAACGGGCCCCGGGATCGGAGTGTGCCGCGCATTCGAAAATCCGACGTGACTCTTCGCGTGACGTGGCTCGAGGATCGAAAGATCCTAAGAAATCGAGAAGCAATTAGAAGAGTCCAAGTGGACGACGTTACTCGACGGTCATTATCTCAAGCACGCGAGATAACGGACCCGATGTCCAAAGAAATATTCACTCAACTTCGCGCTATTACGAGAAATCTTACCCCGATACGCTAATGGGTGTTAAGTTAACATCGCCAAGCGGATATGCCGGCGGCAGCCGGTTCAACTCACTCGAACTTACAACAGCAAGTTAAAGGGCAGTTTCGCTTTGAGGCATTAAACATTTTTTGCTTAATTTCAACGTATATAAGTTGGAAAAATATGTCTCTAAACTTGTAAATCAGAATTTACATAATTAATGAGCGAAACATTAAAGAGGTGAAAACGCAATTATAAGATAATGCGTGCCTGTTCAAGTTTCTTAGTTAATAAGTATGGCTGCAAACGCAAAATTGTGCGTGTTACATTTGATAAAAATAAAAAAAATCGCAAAA
>NW_017304758.1:4216836-4221140 GCF_001594115.1 Trachymyrmex septentrionalis
ACTGCAAAATTGTGCGTGTTACATTTGATAAAAATAAAAAAAATCGCAAAATTTGTATATAATACTTAATTTTGTGAGTACATTTTTACAAAAGTCATCAAGAACCTCTAATATTTCTGGATGAAAGTGAGCATGATGGGCATCGATTTATACATGTGTGGAAAGAATTGTCTCTTAAAATTTACCTTGAAAATATGATAGTTGTACAACACAATATTTTCAAGATTTTTACCATGCACTTTAGTAAAATAAATCAAACTTATTTTATATTTTGTTGTAGTTTTATCAATTAATCAGAGATTTACATAAAATTCTTCGAAATACAATGTTACCACACGATTGCCATATTTTCAGGATAAGCTTTAAGGAAAAAATTCTCTTTGTGCATGTAATAAACACCGCGATTGCAATGCCGTTTCATTTTCTTGCCGGGTCAGAGAGCTTAACAGACTGTTTCAAAGGGCCCGTCCTCACATTTCAGAAGTAGATTTCTCCTCTCTTGATCCCGTACGTCGGCATAAAAAGAGAAACGATACAGTGAGATATGTGCGAATTCGAAAAGAAAGAAAATCATAATGGCTACTTTCTTCTGGCAAAGAAGACATAGAGAGAAATTTTTGAGAGACCGGGTCTTGCGATTCTGACAAAAATATAATATAAGGATTTTGTAGAAAGTTTTGTAGAAAGAAGAGAGGAAAAGATAATTACGCACCAAAATAAAATGAAGAGAGAAGAGTGGGCACGAAAATCAAATTAATTATATCTTCAATCATAAAATTTATCACCGTGTCGTTAAATCGAACAATACAAAAGAAACATTATCTACCTGATTATCGATTGGGAATGATAAATTTTAAGATTGAAGAGTGATTTAATGCCATCGTAATTGCTTGCGCCATAAGAATGAAAAAATAGAGTTATTTTAGAAAGAAAAGAAGTTTTCCTCGCGAAAAACTTCCCCCCCGTTTGCGACTCGTTCGCGGCGGAAATCGGTATTTATTTGATCACGCCGCCAATTACCAAGTGCTACGTATAACGCGTAGAAGATAGACTGCCGTTGTTCGCTATGTGTATATACACGCTCGACTTTCGCGGTAGAAACCTTTCGCGGGGAATTTGCTGTCAGGAATGCCTTCTTCGAAGCGGAGAAGGGCGCTTTTACTGCGCCCATTGAGAGAGCAGCCCATTCCCTTTCGTTTCGCGCCCTCGCGGCACCGAATGCACGCCGAGAAACTTACGCCGGCTGTGAGAAGCACGTGTTTCAGCAGCCATACGGAGAAAACTTGTTTTGCGAGCCCTAAAAGCGCAATAGTTCGTTCCCGAGGAATCCACGCGCGCGTTCGAGTCGTCCTCGTAAAGCTCGGCTCCGAAGATGCCGTTTCGTCGTTGAAGAACCAATCCGATACGTTATTCGCAACTCACAAGCGCGTCAAGAATTAGAATAAGATTTGAATACCAAATAATTACATGTAAGTAAAATTGAAAAAAAGAATAAATGAATTAAGGGAAGAATTCCTATTTTCACAGTCAAAGTATCGTGCTCGATAATATTTATATGCAAATTTGCAAATAAACATCTCGGCTGAGGTGATGCTTGCCGAGGTAATAAGCGTTCTTCGTGGCGTTTTAAGATATTTATTTGCATCGTTAAATTAACGATCGATGTAATTTATAATATTATTTTCAGCTTCAGTTTACGGTTGCGTTTCAAGTCTGACAAATCGAGTCGACGCGCGGTGTATAAAACTGAATGATGTGCAATATTTGAAAAAATTTGCATACGAATATTATTATAAAGTTGAAATTACCAAAAATGTATAACATGAAAATATATGTACGTGAGAGTTTGGCAGCGGAAACGACCAAACTTTGTCAACATTAAATTATTGTTTAATTCAACGACCATATCATTTAATTCAATGTCGATTAAGATTCGGAAGATTTGTAACGTCAATACCGTGATCGTCGTGCTCTTCAAATCTCGATTTACATAAGAAATTGGCGCGCGTCCGTAATTACGGAAGATTTGCCTCGTCCAGTAGAGAATACAGCTCGATATCTCGAGGACGCGGTTTTACTTCCGACTTTGTGTTACGCCAACCTTCGATCGTTACATCGAGTATTGCGACTTAATGAAGAGATATTCAATGAAGCCAGCGGAGCGCTGTTCAGTTATTTGTCCATCCTTAATCAGTCACGTACCGCACGTAATACCCCGAAGCGGTTCTAAAGGCACAGACGTGACGTCATTTGCTCCGAGATACACATGAATCACATATGAGGCGCGATCATTATCGACTCGTTCGAATTACGTGCTCATCGCTTATGTAGGCCGTCCCAATCGTTATAGACTTTGGCAATTTGCTCTAATATTGTCAACTCATTTCTCCTGACGTCTTAGTAACAATGGCAGTGCCATTTTACAAGCCATTTACGTTAAATAAAACATCGTTTGGATGGAAAACATTCTATACTGATTTATGACTTGAGTGTCAAATTTTAATTGTTCAAATTTTATAGGGTGAAGCATATTAATAATTTACGAATGGAGATAGTCAATAATTTATTGTAACCTATAATATTATAGCAGCAGCACTGCAGCCTCACTCTTACACAGAAATTTAATGCTGACCCAAGTTTAAAAAATTGAAAGATAGTAATTAAATTATTTATTTTAAGTATACAAACACTATTAGAAGCACTGTCGAGTCTTTTTGGTACTACAAACAAGTGATTAATTATTGTCTTTCAGTAATAAATTGACGAGTATTAAATTTTTCCAAGTCACATCATTTGTAAATACCTACACAATTAAGTTCAACCTACTATTTGAAAGATCCACAGATGTATTTTTCAAATAATTATGTTTTTCTGTCTATCGATCGGTATTTCATCGGAATTCAGAGAAGCGATTCTCGAAAAATATCGCACGTGAGCAAAAATATGAGCAGAATCTGTAGTACACGTAGCTACAGTACGTATGGTACAGTGTTATCGTACGCGATACTTTTCGAGAATACGGCCCCAGAGCGGTCGATCGTGACGTCACGCAGGTGTTCCCGTCCGGTCCTGCCGTTCGATGGCGATCTTGGACGACAGAGGATGCACCGGGTTACGGATAAACGCGGCTAACCTTCATCCACGGACCGTTACTCTGGCCCCCGTCGGGCCCCCCGGCTACGGGTTATTCAGGTCTCTGGGTCCCCCATCGTCGACGACCACGACGAGAGGTGAGGACACGGCGTAGTCTCACAGGTGAGGAATCGCAGCATCACCTCCTACTTCCTTCGCCTCCATCTTCGTGTGACTTTGCAGTCCCGAAGACCGGTAGTCACCACCGGCGGAGAACCGGCGACGCGGATCGTCGGCGAAATAACACGCTTAAATCTCTCTATCTCCCGTCGCGTTTCTTTTGAAACTCGACGAGAGTCTTCGCGTATCCTTTTTTTTCAACAACCGAAAAAGGTTCATCCCTATTACCCAAATGGTTGTTGATAAACGAGTTAGTATTATTCCTGAGAGGCTTGAGTGTCTTGAATAAAAATTTTTTTTTTTCAAATCATAATTAATGATACGTCATTATTTAACGTCAGGGTAAATCTTGATTCAAACGTTCTTTGTATAAAAAAAAAAAAGAACTCATTCTCCGGAGGACGAGTTCTTTTGATGCAAGGAATGTTTGATTTAAGATTATCATATCAAAGCGGTATGTTAGACATTTGTTTCCTTATCGGCACGTCGAAGCAAATTTAATCTGTGATCCTCTACGTCCAAGAACATCGTCCTGACTAAAGCTCTATATAACAAAGTAGTTAACAGGTCCATTATTTTGGGACTTACTATCCTATACCAATAATACTAAGCGCTTATTGGACTACAGACAACTAAATCGAAATGGCAGTCGAAATAGCCAATAGGAAGGAAGATCGTCGGCACAGATAAAAGGAATGCGCTACTTTGATAATATACTGTTAGAAATGGAACCACGAGCTTTCTTTACATGTAAACAAATCTCGTGCATGCTTATAAACGAAATCAAAAGTAATAAATCAAGTTACAACATTTAGTTAAATGTAACGAAATGTAACGTATGTATTAAATTTACGAAAAATACATTGAATTTCATGTAACGTACGTACGCAAACGTACTTTACGATAAATACATTAAATTTGAAATTTAACGTTATGAAATTAAGTTGAAACCGTGTAACTTAAAAGTATATTAAATTTCATGAAATTTTTAACAGAGCTTTCGTCGTGACCTCATCTCGTATCGTCTCGGATCCCCTCTCTGGATCCCCTCT
>NW_017304758.1:4221240-4224741 GCF_001594115.1 Trachymyrmex septentrionalis
CCCCTGGCTCATTTTCTTGACTTAAAACGCACCGACGCACGATACCGAGTCGACGGAGGTATAGTCTACGCCCTCGAGATCCTACCCTTTGATCCCATTAGCAAACTCCGGCCGCTCAGGAAAGAAACGTTATACGATTCTTTTTTAGAATCACCGACGAGACGGAGACGGCGCGAGGGAGGGAGAAGAAGGATCGAGGATACCTCTTCGCCGAGACGCGTCTTCGTTCTCGACGACGCTCGCGAAGAGGCCTACTTTGCACGTGGCCTACTTGCGCGGAAGACCGACGGTCACATACACGACTCACGAGAGAGGAGCCACCACCGAGAGTCGCGACGCGACGCGACGCGTGTCTCTCTCTCTCTCTCTTTCTCGCGCGCGCGCGCGCAAAACAGCCGGAAAGAAGGCAGCGTCGAGAGAGTCTCTCTCGGGCGGAGATGCGGCGGCGGTCGAGCTAAATTCCTGCGCGACAGGGGTCGAGCTACTCGGCGCAGGCACGTCTGTATTTTTATGTAAGCCCGTAATGGTCTGTCATAAAATCGCCCGCGAAGAGAGCCCGGCGGAATCATCATATACGGGTGATCGCCGTAAAACGCGATCTCACGATCATTCTTTTGGGCGTTCGCCTCTCGTATGATATATGCCGCTAAGAATTTATATATATATATATTTTCGTTCCTTTCTTTCGAAGAGAAAGCGAAGGATTTTCTTAATTAGATTTGCGTGTTCTCGTACGTTCATACAATAGTGCGTCACAACAGGATGCATGCGAGATATAAGCTTCTTTCTCATCCGAGAAATACATAAGCGTGTAAGTACATAAATACGATATTAACAATCAGTCGCTTCCGTTCCGCTTCTAACTGCGTGTCTAACGGAATACCGTCAAATTCCTCGTTTTCCAGCAGAGTCAAGCGGCTTCGCGGGAGAAATTTTCAAACGAGGAAACGAGCCCGAGTTCCGCTTAACTATGCAATATAAGCGGCCGCGGGTGATCTAGCTGCTCGGGGAATCGGGACCGCGCGCGATCTCCGCGCTCCCTTCTTGTCATGGGAGTCGCGTTTAATTAATCGCATCGCGTCTATTCGGTTACGATAATATACGCGAGCAACGAGGTCAGGAGTACGACGAGTACGAAGAAAAAGCGCCGACGCGCCGTGTCAGTTGGCGTGAGTCCCCGTGTGCGATGTGCGCGGTCCAACGGTATTCAAGACACATCTGTACACGTGTCGACACAATATGCGAGAAAATAGGAACGATCCATCGAGAGATCCTTGAGCCACCGAGTTCGCGAGACACTTCCTTTCATGACTTATGTCTTCGCCAAATAAAACGTGCAGAAATACGTGAACAGTTTGACAAGTCGACGTCAGGCTTTTTCAAAGGAGACTACATTGGAAAGCAATTTGAATTTTGGGTAAAAAGAAAAGACAGTGAAATAAAAAAGAGTTACCTATCGAACTGTCCACGTATGTTTACAGAGAGAAACATTCTAACGAATATACTTCTGAGTTGCCGACGTACAATCATCACGAATTTCAGAAAGAGTACAATTTCGAGGAATTTTTATGTGAATCTCCCATTCGTTAATCAAACTAATAAATGTGATAAAGTATAAGATAGATTTGATTAATTTTACTAAAAGTGCACGGTAAAAATCTTGAAAATATCGTATTGCACCGCAACTGCCATATTTTCAGGGTAAATCTGAAAAGAAAATTGTCTCCGTGAAGAAATATCGGAAGGTTGGAGCGCAGCAAACGTCGTTTTTCCACGTCCGCGCAACCTCGCTCGTTTCATTTCGACTCCATGTCGTGATACTTAGATAACCAGCGGCCGATCGTGATCGTGAGTATCTGTGTACGGATCGCACCTCTGACCGCGGGGCGTGCGGGATCGATCAAATGCCAGCAAAATTCCTGATCGCTATGACGAGGCGTCACGTCGGAAAGGAAACATTGTGACTTGGAGTGTCGCAATCGGTAAGGTCGATCGCGTGGAGCGTAACAAGTCGTTGGTATAGATAACGTGCAACATAGATAGCAAAATGGACAGACAGTGTGAACGATTAAATGAGATGAAGGGGAGGGAGGGGGGGGAGAGAGAGAGAGAGAGAGAGAGAGAGAGAGAGAGAGAGAAAGAGGGAGGCGGCCCAGTCATTTCCCTGTCGGTGCACCTCTAATCGCAGCGAGCCAGAGGAAACCGTACCTATAAATCATGCCGCTTTCAAAACTGGTTGCGCGACGCCGACATACTCTCATTAAAGCCGCACGCTTCGACCGCGATAATTGGACAGGGCCCCGTGCCAATCGGCAACGGCACAGCTTTTCACGCGAGCCATATTGTAGCCTCGTATCGTCATCGTGGTATTTACTAGACGTGACACGCGGGGGTCGAGCGTTTCGAAGAACCATAGATAATCGATTTTTACCTCGATCGCCACGAGTGGAGAGACATGGATGTAGTGCCGATGATCTAGATTGATAAAACGGCTAGATAAAACAGAACCGATAATCGCACGCACTCCTCAGATTTGCCGCAGAGGCAATCTGGCGATCTGGACCACGGTAGTTTATTCGGGGTTTATCTCGTACCTCGGTGTTCTTCATACCGAAGCGGTGAGGCGGAGGCTATTGTAATCGTCGCCTAGTCAAGTCCCCAAGTTTAGACTGGATGAATTTGTAAAGTCAACACGACGATCTATCGATATGAAAAAATAATGTTAGTTCCAGTAACATTTTGTCACAGTTTCGCGATTCCTTGTGAAAATAAAAAAAAAAGAGTTGTGCATTTTTTAATTGAAAAAATAACAGCCGGTACTCCTATTTAAAAATAACAGTAGAGTATATTACGTACAGGGTGTTAGTTAAGTATGTTGCCATACTCAACAGCAATTCATGTAATTGTTTTATTTTATCGGAAGAACTTCTGCTAGAACTAATGAGAAATGTCGCTGGAGAATTGCGAATAAATTATCAGTACTTGAATAAAAATATGATTACAGAGAGAGAGAGAGAGAGAGAGAGAGAGACGAAGGATTAACTTTGACTCTTTCACCCTTAAAAATACCCTCTCCCTCTTCCGGAACATAAACGACTTATTATTTTCGAATGCATTCGCGCGCTATGTAACTTGTGCCTCGTTTCTCGCCTCGTTTATTCTTACGCTTAGGCCGAGAATCTCAGTTACATTACAATCGCCGCGAGAGAGGTTGGCCGACACAACAACTGCGTTCTAACAACACGCTCGTGACGAAACAACGAAAGGTGGTTATTACCCCAGTATATACCGGTCGCGCGCGATAATCGCCAAGCGATAGCGAACCGAATAATCGGACCGATAAATCGCCCATTCAAACGCCTTTTTCGCGATCACGTTAAAAACCGCCGCCTCCTCTCGTAACGCACCGCGAATCGGCGACGCGACGCGACGTTAAAGTTTCCCAATGACATTTAATACATAGCGATTCATCATCATAATGGATGCTTCACGGTGATCTCC
>NW_017304758.1:4224841-4236587 GCF_001594115.1 Trachymyrmex septentrionalis
AGTTTCCCAATGACATCTAATACATAGCGATTCATCATCATAATGGATGCTTCACGGTGATCTCCCTTAATTACGATCTGTCGTTGAAACACATTCACTTGGCGCGAGCTTATGCACGCGTAACGACACGTTACGCGCACACGGATTTACACGGCACGCGTCGTTTTCACGTCGAGATCTCTCAATGCAAACGAGCGAAACATTACATTTACGTAAACACGTACGGCATTCACCGAGAGAGAGAGAGAGAGAGAGAGAGAGAGAGAGAGAGAGAAAAGTAGACGTGATATAATTCAGCGCGATAGAAATCGCCATACGTTTACGGCTTATTGCGCAATTAGTTCGCATTATCTGAAGTTGCGCTTCCGACAGACGTACGAACGTAATCTCTAATCGTATGTCGAAAGTTAGCCGGTCCATTAAATCCAGAGATTTGCGCGTTTCCGCGATCGGGATAAAAAAAAAGTCTCCCACGTACGTCGGGGAGACTGTACCGTCGGTGGTTCGGTGCACGAGCGGATTATTGTCGGGTCCGCTACGTTATAAACAGTTCCATGATTTATCAGCGGATTTTCTATGGGAATCGCTCGCGTCGAGATAGACACGCGTGCACGCCGGGTGCACGCGGTGTCGAGACAGATGTCGACATACTTCCCGGTCGCAGACCATCGGGAATATCTTTCAATCGCGCCGCACGCGGAATTATTCCACTTTCGGGTCGCGGTAAAAAGCCGTATCTCCGATGGCCGCGGTGTAAAAGAAGAAACGAGGTGACTCGGATCACATCGCGCACAGGTCTAATTTTTCAAACACGTATACAATATAATAACGAAGGTGTTGGAGATGCAAGCATGCAGTTAACAAATTCCTGAATACAATTGGCTAGTCACAGAATTGTATTACACAATCGCACCGGGTTTCGTATTCCATCGCAATGCGGTGCACAATCAAGCGAAATACGATACAGCGTTTCGTGTCAATGTGTGTTTGCAGCAGATTGCAATGAATAGCGTAATTGCACACAATTAGCGCGGTGGGGATATAAATACATTCAATATTATGCAACGATATATTTCTTGACGATCTTGTATTATCACCGGAGAACCTCGCAAAGCGCGCGCGCGCGTACCAGTTATCTCCGTACGCACTATAAAATGAATTTAATAGAGTCACCGTTACACAACGAATCCGAGCGGTATTTTGAAACCGTATGGAAGCGGAATCCAATAGAAACTTACGGACCCGTTCGCGTCGAGAGCGGGATTTTCCGGTGAGAACGTCGTTAAACACTCGCCGTCGACATGGCAAGCCTAATATTTGCGGAGCCCGAGATGAATTGTGGGTCGACACCGCGTGTGTTACACATATCCCGAAACGGAGCTGCATCTACAAAGTGTGTAGTTGTGTCTACGCGCTTTCTACAAGTATTGGAGGCAAGTGTTGGACACGGATTCGCGTGGATATATTTTCTTTCTTTTACGTAGGTTTACCATGTTGGTAGCCATGTAAACCGCGTAGAAAAGAAATCTTTTCTTATCTCCGGTATCAATTAACTTCTTGGAACATAAAGAATTTGGGAGATATGAAATTAGAGTGAACGATTACCAACAACCTTGTACCTACACATTTACAATCAAGGACTAGATAACGTTAAGTGATTGAGAGATAATGAATGAGACATAATGACGGCAGATTCAAAATAATGCCGACTACACTGAGAAAAAAATATCCCAAATTTCAATATAAATATACGTTAAATGTAAAAATATGTTTATTTAAGTACAAAAACATTAATTTGATTTAAAAATCACTTCTTTTTATTAAGTAAACTTGTTTTTTATTTATTGCAAGTAAACGTTTAATTGGCAGTATTCGAATAAATATTTATTTAAATTTAGGCTATTTTTTTTTCTCAGCGTACATGCATACATCTACGAATAATATAATTATCTAAAGACGTACATATGTTTAATTTCTTTGTATTTACATATATTTATTTTTTATGTTTATATTTATATTTATCGTTTCCAAGGCAATTAAGAATAAATGAAAAAAATCTACCTATCTTGATTATTAATAACAGTCTGATGCGTAATTTTCTAAAATAAATCGCTGGAGTATTAATTTTTTACCTCAACTCGATCTCGCTGGGCAATATAACCGAATGTCAAATTGCATCGACGGCGGTGGAATGCGAATGCGTCGGATCGCAGAATTCCTTTCACCGATCGGTATGTTAATTTTTCGCGCGTTATTTAAATAACGCGCCGCCGCTCTCGGAACGGAACAGAGTAGAACCGGTACTGTTCAAGAGTGAATCGTGTCAAGGCACGAATGCAAATTTTACAATTGCCGGAACGAGTATCGATAGCGCGCAATATTGTAGCGCGGATATATTGTATATTTCTCTAATGCTTCTATATCGTCCGATAACGTCCTTGCTGTTATCTTTGTCTTTAACTGGTCGAATCGATAAAAAAAAAAAAAATCATAAACTCAAACGAAAATTTTATTGACGAAAAATTCTGAATAAACTGGATAAAAACAAATTATTCCTATCGCAAACGAGTTATATCAAACACACTGTGTTTCAACGATGCTAATCATGTTTTTCTTAATTATATTGACATAATTAATATTAATATTAATTAATGTATAATATGGCATTTACGCAACAAATTTGTTTCACTATTTCACGTTCTCTTAAGAATTATTTATATAATCGTTAGTTAACGCAACGAGTTAGATATCATATTATTCGTTAATTGAATTTTAGCTATGCTCTAGATACGTTTCAAAATTAATTAGATAACTCTAGCAATATTGGGAAAACGAAATACTAGGAAATTATAAATTTAGCAGCGTTGAATCTACTATCGGTAGAAAAGTAAATATATTTACACGGAAATGTCAGCTAATCAAACTAATCTGTGTGAACACAGCGGCAGGAAAAGTACAAATTTTATCACCCGGAAATCGACAGAAAAATCATACCGCCGCCAAGACACGGTTTTTTTTAACACTAAGCAATATCTCGGCTTGATAATGAACGTAACCGTCAAACATGCTGACATCATTTTTCTATGTCGATAAGGTGGAATGAGAGCTCTATCTCGTTATGGAACGACAGCTGTCAGAGGAAGGAATTTTTGTCGTGAAATATGCACCTTGAACCACAAACCACGGACTTATCGTTAGTAGTGAGTAAAAAAATAGACAACCGGTATTCATAATCACTTTGAATGATAACGTCAAAGTTCGCCAAGAACGTCCCACGAGGATTCCTGAGACGTTACTCATAGCGATAAAAACGCGTCCGCATTTTCATATCGAGTACCTATTTTTCATTATGCATTTTATCTTAATCCATCATCTATTCAATAGTTGAAGTAATTAAATTTAAATCTATGACTCATTCGAACTTGTCCATATTTAATTCTAACAATGTTTCCTACTCTCAGAATTAAAACGAGTATACGGGATGAGTCACACAAGTTTTAAAATAACAATATATCCCTGGGTAAAAAGAAAGAATAAGTGTTTTTATGAATATTAGATTATATAAATGTGTTTCATTATCGAAATAATGAATACAAATAGATTTGAAATAATGCTCCATGTGTACGTCATGCTCAGGCAAATAATGAACACTGACCATCTCTTGTAAGTAAAAAAAAAAAACCCCCCCACCTTTTGAGCAATGAAGAATTTGCGATTTAATGTTCATAAGAACATTTGTTGTTTTTTTTCCTTTTATCCAGGAACAGGCTCCTAAAATTTTAAAACGTATTTATGACTCGTCATCTATGTATAAAATAATTATATCAAACTCTAGAGAAAAATAGATGTAATTAAATAAAAAAATATTCTTACAACGAAAAAATTATTAACGCTTAGACACACACACACACACACACACACACATATATACGTGCACGTCCATTCATGAAACTCAAAATAAATCCCATCCAGAGATCCACGTTGTATCCTAAGGATCAAAAGGCCACCGTATGAATGATCGATGTATATTTTTAAAACACCATGCGCATCCAGAGTGCGTCTGGGACGGCCAGATAAACGGACATGGAGCACGTAGATTGGAAAGCGTTTCCTCTTCTGCAAACACGGCAGGCCGACGCATCGTCCAGGATTAACCGCCGATAAAATCACATCCCGTGCACGCCGTACAATTCTCTCATTCGCTGAAGTAGCGGCATTCATAATCTACCCTTTCCCTATCCCGCTCGGTCGGCCGGCATTTAACGACGATATATCACGCGTCGCTTATAACGCGTGCACGCACGTGTGCACACACTTGGGCTCGACGATCTAATTTCACGAGGGGTGCGACGCACTTAAGACAGATGGGGGAGAAACAGAGAGAGAGAGAGAGAGGGGGGGGGGCAAGAATACCCTATTTTTCAAAGCAATATTTGCTGACGTATATACACTGGCCTCGCTTTAACGCGCGAACACGCGTCCACGTGATTTACGCACGTGTGTTGCGGTAAAACCGCAAAAACTGTTTTCCCTCGGCGGCGGCGGCCGCTATCTCTCTCTCTCGCCCTCGCAAGCGAGGGAGAAGCGGCCTTCCGATGCCGCCGGCGCCAACGCTAATGCGGCGCTTACTCCTCTGGAATGCAACTGTGTGTCGCGAGACACACCGAGAACGCACACGCGTGCTACACGCACCACCCGCGTCAGTTAACGACGAGTACATGTTGAAACGAGCCGACGATAAAACGTCCACGACCCGAACGTTACAAGTCTTCACTTTTATCCCGTCGCCTTTGTCCCTATTAATCGCCGTAACGGGAACGACGATTTCGAATCATCGTGAAATATTATCCTACACGGAGAGAACGGTTTTACTCAAGTAGGGGAGACCAGAGCGGGAGGGGGGGGGAGTAAGTTGACTATAGGGGTAAGAATAATCGAGGCCACGTTAAAAACAAAACACGCGCGACACTTACTCAATAAAGTACAACAGATTTTTTTTTTGTTTATGTGTCTTCGTTGTCGTATATTGTTAATGTTTTTAAAAAAAATGAACGAATGGGGATAGTAAACCACAGCATGGAACTGTATGACTCATTTAGTGACGACTCTTATGCTACTTGCTCAAAATTTTATTCCTTTAGAGATTTTCCTCAGTGGTAAGTGTTATAAATTTAATTCCCTCATGTCCAATCTCGAAAACCAGGCTCATTTGACGTGTTTTTGCACGAAATGAACAAATTTTGCAAAAAGAAGCACTATTTTGTTCCTGCGAAGCGATGTTTGTGTTTAAAATATATTTTTATAAAAGTTTATCGATACTAGTCTCGGGGCTAGTTGAATCAGATGGAACGCATTAGAAAAATGCATTTTTTTTCAAATTAGTTATCAGTTTCCCTTTATTATTAAAATATTATTAGGTAGTCAAATGTATGTAGTAACTGATGTAGAATTCATTTTTTCGATAAGTCTCTTAATTTCGTCTGTAAAAATTCGAAATCGAAAAATGAGTCCTTTTATTTAGCCCCCCGGTCTCCCCTATCTAAAAAAGTTAGTAAGATACAGATCTGACAATAATATTGTTGGAATTGTCAAAATAAAATTATCTAAGACGCTCAAGCTGGTTGCTAGAAAGTCGCAATTTTTTTGTGACCATTAGTCATCATGCTTGAATTTACATAATAATTTTAATGATTTCAACAAAATTATTTTTAGATTTATATTTAATTATATTTTTTTAGATACTTTGACAAAATTTGTTCTTTCTGTAAAATACCTGAAATTGCCGAAAATAAATGTCCTTATAGTCACTCTAATATATTATTCTTTAATGCACTCGTGTTGGAGAATTCGATTTAAGATATTAAAGAGGAAAGAATTGTGCTTTTACACAGTTGAACAAGAGATCAGGACATGCAGTTCTTACAACATTTTCGCGCGGGCGATAAGTACCCGAAAAAATTCAAGGTCGATAGCAACCTGAGGTAATTCGCTTCGCTCTTCCACGATGGAAGAAACGGCGTGTTCTCGCGCGAGACCGGAGGCTCTGCCATCAGGATCCTTGTTTCTTGTTCGGGCGGGGAAAAAAGAAGAAAGAAACTAAGTCGAGAGCGAAAAATACAGCGGGATGCAGCGATGCATTCGTGCGTTGTTTAGTCACCAAACAGGGTATCCGATTAAAATACCAAACGACGAGAATAAACTAACTCCTCTAAAAATAGCGGGCCCGCCACATCGTCACAGTCTTGTTCCCCGTTAGACCCGCACATGACGCACTCGATGCCACGCATCCGGGGCTTTTTTATCATCGTGACGTTATAACGCGTGCCAGCTCCGCGTATCTTCGCCTGCAGCTACTCTTATTTACCCCCACCGTCCTAATTAAGGTTCTAATAATAATAATAATCCTATGTATATCAACACTTGAACGCGCCTTTTGAATGTAGTCGCCTTCAAATGGGAGCCCCCTATTTAATTGATATCAACTCAGCCTGTGAAACTTTACCCAAATGAATTCAAGTACCAGGGTGTTTAACACAATCAAACATAATTATTGGACTATGCAAATGGGCGATGGCTGCTGATTGAGTTACATTTTTCTTCAACGCCTATAACGTGGTGAGAACCTATTACAGCGATTAGGGTCCGACCTTTCATCGCATATGTGCAATGTATGCCGCACACATGGCGCGAACAAAGCGCCTTAAACCAATTTAATATGCGTCTCTCGCTATTCTTCTATCAGCGGCTAATCCTGTCATGAATGAAGAATAGTTTCGCGTTCGCACCTTTCTGTCGGTATCAAGATTGGCGATATTCCCATTATGTAAAAAAAAAGAAGAAGGAAAAAAAGAAAAGGGAGAGGCGCGGGAAGAAATGGAAACTGGTTCGATCGAAAAGGCACGCGATTGGTGAAAGGCAGTAAAATTTCACTGCATGCGTTTGAAGTTTCCTTCTCTCTTCTCGATGACGTTTATGCCAATTCCACAACGTGCAAATCGAAGATTTCACGAGACAACAACCCGGTTGGTTCCTTAATACGCGCAGTTATCTCGTCGAGTTAGCGGAGATCTAGGTTTGTGGATCCGCGGTATAAGGATTGATCTTCGTGCGACTACTTTCCACGACTACCGATCGAGTATCATCTGGACGTAGAGCATTCCTTCGCGAGGGAAGAGCCTTCGACAGAGGCATTTGTTGCAATAATCGCTTCGGATTGTAGGAATGCAAGGTCGCGCGGTCAAGTCTGAACGTGGAAACTCCGCAATCAAAAAGAATGATTTCACTGAAGTATCTGAAAATGTAGCTAGATACAAATCTGAAAATTAATTTGTTCAACCATCAAAGTAATGACACGGGAACCTCAAGGAATGTTACAAAGATTTGACACGATCTAGCAGCCAGTTTCAACGTGATGTAACTCATGGTTATTTTGACGATCTAATAAAATTATTTTCAAATCTGCATCTAGCTAAATTTTACGAAATTTCAGCAAAACCGTATTTTCCGTGTAACCGAACTTAAAAATAAAGTATTATTATTGTTACTGCCTAAATACGGTGCGACACGTTTTTCTCTCAAGTATCCTGATATAATGAGATATATTTCACGAGACCCGAGTCACCGGTCACAAAATACAACATTTTATCTCACATTTATTTCTGTTCATTGAAAGTAAATAAACAAGAAGATTTTTGCATCAGCCGTGAACGATGTATAACTATAGGTAATTGAGCGGCATGAGGACCCGACGCGACCTCGCGTCACCCACGTGAGAGAAAGAGAGAAAGAGACGCGCACGCAGCCCAATTAAAACCCACGCGTGCGATTAGCAATCGAGAAGCGGCGCGCCTGTACGGCGTCTCCGACAGCGTTGATGTTAGCTACGTGATGTCGAGACTTTCCCACAGCGCGACAATAAGCGCTTCATCCCGAGATGAGCTGCTCGCGATTCAACTTGAGCCCTCTCTCTCTCTCTCTCTCTCCTCTTTGTCTCTCCAAATCTGATTTTCAAAGAAGATAGCGCGACGTTATATCTGCAATTATAGTAGAGATCCTCAAGCAAGAGATTGAACAACTTCCTGCTTAATTGAACAAGGACCTGCTTAATATAGAATAAGATACGAAATAGAATTATACGATAAAATAAAACGAGATATCCACACCTCTCTCGTTCCATCCACGAGCAAGCCCTGCGAAAAAATACGGCAGACCAATGAGGAGC
The DNA here is from genome assembly GCF_001594115.1 of Trachymyrmex septentrionalis. NCBI lineage: Eukaryota > Metazoa > Arthropoda > Insecta > Hymenoptera > Formicidae > Trachymyrmex > Trachymyrmex septentrionalis. Next base: position 4,233,063 of record NW_017304758.1, read on the forward strand.
CGTCCAATCTCTTACACTCGAGGATCTCTATCTGCGATCTGTCGTTCCCGTTTAATATCCACGTCAGTGATCGACGACGATCGTGGAGGTTCTCTCGGCGCGTCTCAATCGAAGGTGAGCGCGCGCGCCCACGTGGCGGCGCTTTCGAGGCTACCTTTTAACGCCGCTTCCAACGCCAGGCCGCCTCCTCGCCGGTTGCTGCACCACTTGGAAAAAAGCGGCCCATTACCCGCGATGACACAATAACAACAACGACAAAGGCCGCGGCGTGGCTTGCGCAAGGACGCGCGAGTGGAAAGTAAGAGGCGCGAGTGCCGTGTGCCGTCGATTGAGGCAGATGCTGCGATCCGGTCCTTTCTTTTTCCTCCCGACGAAGATCGAATTACTCGAATAAATCGCTCGACTTTCCGAGTTCCTTGTAAATTAATATGAACCAGCGTCGCGATTATTCGGACAAATGAGTAGTGATCGACAGGGAGGGGAGGGAGAGTTAGGAATAGGAAAATTCGCCGATGACTCACGCGAGTTCTCACAAGTGAACCTTGTTCGATACGAGAAAACATATGCGTCCGCTGTCCGTTAAAGAGAGGCGCTCACGAGAGGCCGAAAGTATTTCTGATGCATATTTAATTATTACCATTAATTTTCACATCGCTCCGTTCGAGGAATTAAATCTGTCGAAAGAGAGAAAAACCCGTTTTTCAACTTGGCAGAAAATTATTATAATTATAATCAGCGAAAAGAATATATTCCTACGATCAAATGTCATTTTTATCATTTCAATTATGCAACCTATAAAAATTGAAAATTTTTGTCAATTTCTTTTAAATCACTCTTTTCGAGTTGTGACCATTTTTTACAAATAATAACCAAAAAATAACTATAACTGACTCTCATTATTTTTGTTATTAATTTTTTACAAAGTTACTTCACTTAATAGAATTAATGGGCGTTTAACTTATATATTGTATATAATAATAAAAATCACGTTTTTTAAGTTGTGTTACGTAAAGTACGTTTAAAGTAGAGAAAGAGCGATATCCGCTCCGCCTAATCTTTCGTAAGTTTTAACAATAAGTTAGGGCAACTGACAATATTCAGCAAATAATATATGACTGATAAAATTTGCGCTGGCAGAATAGTATTATCGATAGCGAATGAAGAGGCGTTCGTTCGTATTATCGATACGAAAAGCCACGTGATAGATAGAAAAAGGGAACGCACGTCTACGTTGTATTCCTCGCGGCGATGCCGCGATTTGTTTTTATTCGCGCGGCGCGCTCTTACGGCTCGTTAAAAGGGTTAAATATTCAAGTACCGATGTTCCACGAGTGTCGGCCCGGTACTTGGGGCAATATATTTCGAAGACAACATCGCACACGGGGGGCGTAACTATCGACCGGCTAGATAAGAGAACCCGTAGATCTCTTTGCTCAGTTATTACGTGATTAGATCACACGCACCTGGGCGGCGGCATTTTGCTCACCAAACCGGATCGAGTCTAATGTTTCTTATATACATTTCGATATGGCACTGTATGATGCGGCATAAGCTACACATATCATGCATTAATATCGCCTGAAACCTTGCGTTTCGATACAGTTGAGATCACCGACGAGAATAAAATATACAAAATGTTTAAGCTTTAATTACGTTTTACCGACACAACGCTCGTGTGCAAAAAAGAAATCGTTCGTATTTTTGCGCAAAAACTTTTTTAATCTAAAGTATAATTAACCCTCTGTTTGTAATCATATTTTACGCCGTCTGCAATCTGGGCCTTTTTTGTCCAGCCCAAGTTTTTACCCTCAAAAATTGCAGAGAAATTCAGAGTTACTTTTTAATATCTCTATTACGTTGCTAAATAAAAGTTTAACTTAAATGTTAAAATTTTCATTTAATAATAGTTGAAACTTGAGGAATAACTAGGAAAAGTGGAAATTTTATTTCTTTTTAAATAATTTCGCGATAAGAAAACCAAACTTTGCTCTGCTCTCTATTTTACTTCGAAGAAATTTGAGAGTAAAATTTCGTTTGTAACGAAATGACTCGCAAAAAAACATTACTACACTTTGATAAATATTGTATGAAAAACACCAACTAAATAGTTACTAAATATAAACATACATTTATTTCTTACAAGAACGCCATTAACTTTAAATACAATATAATTAAGTATAATTTTTTAGAGTAAACATTTCAATTACTCGAAGTAAATTCAATTAATACTATTCAAACACATATTTCTCCTCTCAAATTTAGTAATTTCTTTTCACTGCGAATTGCAGACGGAGGGTCAACGCAGAACTACATGTTTATTACAAAATCGTGCAACTCGCACCGCACACATATTTAGGAGACCGCTGTTGCACGCAATGAAATACATAACGTGCATTCTCGGTACGCTCCGCGAAATGGAACGCGAACGCGGAAAACGACGGCGGTGTTCCTACGAGGCGAGGCGAGGCGAGGCGAAGCGAAGCGAGGCGAGGCAAGGCGAGGCGAGGCAAGGCAAGGCGAGGCGAGGCGAGGCGAGGCGAGGCGAGGCGAGGCGAGAGTACATACGAGTCGATGATAATCGACGCTTACCGCGCCGTATTACATTGCGTTAACACAGTTTTCTCCTGGCCGACGCGGCGCGTCGGTGCGGTGAACGCCGCCGTCGAGGCCGCAGACGTGGCGCCGATCTAACCGCTCCGGCCGGTGCAGCGTTCCGCTCGGCCTAAATCGCTCGCAGCTCTCTTTCGCGACTCTCTTTGAGCGAGCGAGCGAACCAGCCCCGGCGCAAGTAATCGATCGAACGATCGCACTCGCAATGCAACTGCAAGGCAACAGCAGCAACAGCAGCTACGCGGTAAACACGTGCTGCTGCCCCGCGATCAATTACGCGAATCCGATTCCCTGGCTCGATCGCCAACCAATCGGATTGATCGCCACCGAACGGAACGTCGCGATGCAAATAAAAGACGTGGTATTTTTCCATTGGAGGAAACGGGAGAGGCGATAAAATCGGAAGCACGTAAACTTGTTGCGGGAAATGGAGAGCGTGGCATGATAATGCGATCCGCGCGATGATAATAATTACGTAAGCCCGCGATATCGGTGTGTGGTTTAGAACGCGAAATTATGTTACGGTAAAATAATGACCGTGCGCGAAACAAGGAACTTGTAAACGTGACGGATACGAAGCAAATCGACTCTGCACCTTTGAAAACTCGCCATGTGTTTGCTGCGACGTCTCTTATTTTTATCGCGGGAAAAGTTCTAATGGAGTTTCTCGCGAAAAAAAGAACCCGGGCAATTTGCAAGCAGAAATACGCGCGGAAACTTCACGTTCGCTTTTCCCACCAGAAAACAAAGTTCTCTCTCGCGCGAAAACTCATGAATGATTAAATGCCACGGCGGATGACCGTGACGGATACCATTTCCTTCCTTGCTTCCTTAGAAGACGTACTCTTAATAATCGGAACCGATGTCGTAACGCGCATTGTTGTAACTCAAACCTTTCTATTCTGGTTTCGCTTT
>NW_017304758.1:4236687-4244001 GCF_001594115.1 Trachymyrmex septentrionalis
TGTACTCTTAATAATCGGAACCGATGTAACGCGCATTGTTGTAACTCAAACCTTTCTATTCTGGTTTCGCTTTCGCGACAGGAATTCACATCGCCGCACGAGGAATCGATCAGATGCAATGTCAACAAACACGCCTAACTGTATAAAACATGAAGACATTGATTTTTCCTGCCACACCCGACGCAATAATTTTGCACAATTTTTTCAATTCTTTCATCGTCCTCTCGATCTCTCATCAATTCCCCTCGCATGACTTTCTTAGTTTATTGCAGCGATACAGAAAACTCCCACATTTCCCATAAGAAGTTACTCACCGTGAACACGTCGACGTTATTTCAACCGTCGACGTGTCGCAAATAAGTCGCGACGCGAGAAAATACGATGACCCTAGGCGAAAGATCAGGCGACGTGCCGACCTCGACAAAGTCCATCCAGCGGGACCATCTGAACGGATACTCTGAAAGATGACTCTGAAAGATCACTCGTGCATATAGATACGGTCCCCCGTATAATGCCTCTTCACCTTTCCGAGCCGAACACGACGTCGATACGCAATCGTGCTCAATGAGAAGGAACATCATTTAACTTGTCTCTAGCATCTACCTAGGGCGCGGAAGGGGCTTCTGCTGTTGCAGCTTCTCCGTTCTGATAATCCATCTCCAGCTACCAGTGGCTACTTTAATGCTACGCATTCACGTATATCGCGTTAACAGAATTTTCTTCTCGGCGCGAACGGCCGCGGATGCCGCGGATGCCGCGAATGCCGCGCCGGCAGCGTAGCTGCCTATTTAACGGTTGGCCGCGCAAACTAAGCGCCGGCTCTTTTTACTCTCGCGCGATCGGGGTAACGCGAATCAGCTGCTAGATCGTGGGAAGATCTCGCATGGTCTCAATTAACGCAAGAATCAGCGAAAGATATCCCGCTGGCATACACTAAAAATAAATCACCTGCTCTATCCATCGTTTATCAATCTCTCGGGTCGTACGCGATAAAGAATTTCAACGATATTTCGATATTTCGATATTTCGATATTTCTCCACTCACCTTCTCGAGCAATACGTGTAAGAGTCAAACACTGTGTGTACGTGAATAGATATAGATCGTGGACTCACCTGTAACAAAAAAGAAAATATTCTCGTTAGTTTGATTGTTCGTTAGCCCTGAAAAGGATGATTTAGCTAAAGTACTTCAAAATTTAGCTGGATACGGATCTAAAAATAATTTTGTTGTTGACTAATCAAAATATTTGATTACGTGGGACGGTCAAACTGGTTGCTGGAATGTTGAAGTTTTTTCTGTAGCATTGCTCATCGTGATCTTGAGATTCCTACATTCCTGAAAGAAAAGATTGGCTGCTGCAGCAAATCAGATGGTAAAATGTGGCTGTTAGAAATGTACATGAAGCTCGTGGTTAAACGAAATTGAAAGTAACGATTGAACTGAAAATTAAGTTGCGATAATTACTTAAATGTGACGAACGTCTACATGAAATTGTCACGTACACGTACACAAATATACTTTTCAGCTAGAAATACCTTAAATTTAATGCAGTTAATGAAATTACGTTCAAATTGTGTAACTTCGAAAAGATATTAAATTTCATGAAATTTCTCAAACTGAAACGGTGCACACATTCAGCCAATTTTTTTCTCTCACAGCGTACGAAATGATTTTGCTGGAGCAAGAAGATCATTTTCAGATTTGTACCCAGCTAAATGTCGTTTAGATACCGCAGCGGAACATCGTACTTCCCCGTGCGGTTTCATGAACGAAGCGCGAAGGGGAAAGTGAAACGGATAAAATTAGACTCGCGCTCACTCGCTGAAAAATCGCGGAAAGCGCCGGTTAACGATGATGCGCCGCGGAACGATGAGCAGAAGCTAATAATAATTATTACTCGCGGCACTTGCAATTATCCAAGTGCGTGGAATCATAGACGGGAGGACCGCGAGAGAGCGTCCCACGCACGACTCGTGCTTTTCGCCGCATTCAGGTCATCAGCGGCTTGACCGTCCCACGTGAAAATATTCCGCGCGAACGAGCGTGCGTTACCGAGCGTGCGCACGCGAGTTACCACGAGAGTGCACACGCCTACGATATCAGGAAAACCGGTGTAAGCACGCTGCGCTACGACGATACGACGACCTGCAACCACCGAGACTGGAGACGTTTAACGAGACGTCCCACGGCGCGGCTGAAAATATGCATTTAACCCATTGCACCCAGTCATCATTGCGAGCGCGTTCGCGGTTCCCGAACTGTCGATTTATTCAATTTACCGACACCCTCATCGTCGATGTGATCGATGCTACCCCCTACTCCGTCCAGCGGAGCGCAGCGTGTAATTAAAATGTAATTAAAATGTACGGTGAAACTTACTCACTTACCGAAGTGTACCTACACCTGAACAGGTTCTTTCCAAGTGTATCTTATCTTCTCTCAGCACGATTATACCACCACGAAACGCCTACTTTTTCCCCGCGAAAGCCGATTATCTATACGACTACGACGACGTGTTGAATAAATAAAATGTAACCGGGCGAACGTCGCGAACTATCGGTTGTTAAGAGAATCGTAAGAAGCGACGGATGCTATCGACGGTATTAAAAGCACTTTGTGCTTGACGCCGCCTTCGCGCGCCTTTACGACGTTCTAAATCGACGGATCACTTCATCCACGCTCGAATGGTCGTAAAATCGGATTCGCGCCTCCTAACGTATGCAAATCCGCTTGGAGACTCGTCGCGAGGCGGGAAACCGTCCACGAAATCGGTCGATCTGTCGCGACGAAAAGCGAATGTGTCGCGACACTCGTAAACGAAGTTGCGGAAAAATATGCAAAGGAATTAATGGATGACAGAGTTCGGCAAGGGTTAACACGTACTAAATCAGAGATTCTTTTTTTTCTTTTTCCAAGCAAATGTCATCGCGAAATGCTAATATCATGATAAATGTTAGGCGCCGGTGATTTTATCAATCTTTTTTTATCAGTGAGAAGTTTGACAGGCGCCGAGCTGAAATCGTGCGATAAAGGTTACCAGTTTCGACTAGTTGGCAGACATTATAAATTGATTTAGTAATCGCTATATTATATCTTGTCTGTTCGATTGCAGCTGCCAGCAATCGTGGTGGCATCTTCGCTTTAAAAGATGTCGCCTTCTAAAACCGCACGGATCACATCCGCGCGGTAAGTTTCGCTCGGTCCGCCACAGGCCGGTGAAATTGATTTCGAAATCGACCACGACGGCGGACACAACCGCAGAAATTTGTTGCAATCGATTCGCCGTCATTGCAGAGGCGCGCGCGAGCGCGATTAAAGTAAACGCCATTTAAACACAGCCAATTTTCTCGCGAAATCTTCCTCGGCCAAAGTGCGCGGTGGCCATTACCTGCTATTATGACTTATGAGATAGGATAATCGTGAAGGATCGGACAACGAAAATTCGGAGAAACGAAAAAGATAAGAGATAAGAATTTCAAAACCTACGTATTTATTTGAAATTCATTGTAACGATCTCTGTGATTTGCTGTACACAGTAAAAAGTATTCTGTAATATTTTCTATTAAAATCGATTATCAAAATCTTTGTATTAAATGTTCAACTGTCAGATCCAACTGTTAATTATGTGATGTTGTTTAAATATTTTTTTTTGTCAACATTAACATAACATGACTTATGAGCGAGTGAACAAATAACGTAAAAATAATTGTATTAAAAAAAATTTATGTAAATTTTAAGATCAATGTATTAACAAAATGTGTATTGATTTAACATATTACAAAAGTTAATTTCACTGAAGAGATACGCTCCAGCACACAATTTTTGCTTACGAATTGCTAATTCATTTTACGTTAACACGAAAATTTGGGTGAATACCTGTTTCCGACTATCGACGGTTTACGTCGAGCTCGACTTTATCGAACAGTCGCGCGCGATAAAACAAAACGAAATTTTCGCGTTTACAACTTGCAGTAAACTAGCGTGTAAAATAAAATTTTAGCATACGAGGCCCTCGGGCATTTCACGAAGGTAGAATATCGAACTTGGTGAAAATAAACCACGACCAATCGTGGTTTATTTTCGCACTAATTTCTTTCTCCCCTGTATTGCCTCGCTGTCAAGAATCCTTTTTTACATACAAGTGTACACAGGTGTGGTCGCTGGATTTATGCCGCTCAGATTTATCGCTTTCTTCGTTTATTATCACGCAACGAGAGAAGTTGTTGACGGCAGTGCAGTAACTGCATCTTTCGACCCACGATAATGTATTCTTTATCATCCGCGAATGTCAGAGTGTCTAGGCCGCGCTAGAGATGCGTGCATATCTCATTCTTATCTCATACCTTCAAGTAAGTCCTAAAAGTCCTATGGCGGACCAAACGTATGGTGTTGAATCTTTTCAACTCTCGAGTATCTCTGGGCTGCGCCGGCTATGCTCCAACCATTAATTCTTTTGTCTAAATTGCCTGGCGGGAGACTCGTATCTAATTGGAATAACGCCTCGAGGCGTTTCGTGTTACGTTTGCGTTCGCAAACTCTATTGGCGAATGTGAAAAGTGAAAACGCTAAATTAATCTGACGTCTACGTGGCGCGAGGAGCGCGATTTCGTCCTAGAACGTCCTCTCGCTTAAAACGAGCCGTGCGCGTTGCTGGTTGTATTCTCGTTACGTCTTTCGCGAGTTCCTCGAATCACGTGGGGTTATTAAGAAAAATTACTCGCGATTACGAGAGGAGCAGCCGCAAGTCCTCCTTGCGATTAGAGCGTGCACGTTGCAATTGCGTGCAAGACGCGCGCACGCACACGAGCGAGGAGCTCGTCAGCTGTCGCTTTTCGCGCTCGCTCGCTCGTCTCACGAGGAATGTGCGTGTCGGCAGGGAAGCAATTCTCAAGTTTCAGCTGACGATTGCCGTCCGATCGTCCGCTGGTGTTGTTGCTAAGCGTAACCGTCGAACGGATGGAGAACGAATCCCTACTTCGGAACCTCTTTTTTCAAAAATGTCGTTTCGCCGCTGATAATTGAAAAAGCACCGAATACCTTCAAACGAAAAATATCACTGTATGGGCGAATCTCTTTTCGTTTTCGATCGAAAAAACTTTGTTCGATAACGCTTGTCCGATATTATAATACACGAAAAGAACAGTTTTTTTTGTTAAAGTATCTACATTCAGTATCATATTCAGATACAGATTTGAAAATAATTTTATTAGACTAATTTAAATAATTTTATTAAAACAATTTTATTTATTTTGTTAAAGATTCAAAAATTTAGCTACATACAGATCTGAAAAATAATTGTGTCGAACCGTAAGTCGAAATAAATTATACAGGATACTCAACTGATTGCCGAAACTTTTTGAACAGCATTGTTCATTATCGTCCTGCATATTTTAAATAAGTTTCAATCCGGGGAAATTTTACTTCAGCAAAATCGCTCTTTCTGTAAGTAATTAATTATTTTAGAGTCACAGTCCACCAAAATTATTTCCAAATCTGCATCTAGTTAAATTTTCCGATAAACTCTCAGAAAGACTCATTTCTTTTCGCAAATGAATCGAAGTGAAATCAAGTAAAATGTAAACGTTACAATTAGATTAATGGTTGCAATGCGACACGTTCGGTGCAACGCGCTTTATTTATCCAGCAGAAAATTGCGTCAATGCTCGAATTTACTCGAGCACTTCGCGCTACTCGCCGTACAGTCCGGCTGTAGCACTGCTGTTGCACGATCGTAACGCGCGATTAGGGATTGCAAAATGCCAACGCTCGTGAGGTATTCGACGTGTGCGATCGGAAGGTTTAGAGAGTATCGAATGTCGTGAAATTCGCGCGATATAAACCTGGCACGTAGAGCGCACCGCGCAGGCAGGGCACGCACGAAATCTCGGGCGAGCGCGTGCATTGCGCGCGATTGCGAAAATGGTCGCAATGTCGGCCAAATATAGCCTCGCGTGCACTTTCCTTTCGCGATGCAGAAGCGAAACGCAAAGATATACTGCTCGCCGCAACCAGTTGGCCAATATACACACGTATACGCAGTCGTAGATCCTCGAGCGATCGCGATCGATCGATACACAAATTGCAAAGATGCCACCCCCCCCCTCCCCAGAAGAAAGACGTATATATAAGTAAAATACGAAACAAAATTCCGATATCTCTTTTCAGAACGGACAACGAAAGCGCGAGTGAAAGTCCTGTAAAGTTGACACTTTATGTTGCCACGTGCAACCAAAATTCGTTATGGAATGTGAGGCTCACGGAAACCAGTATTCGGTCTCGCTTTCATAATCGTTTTCTGTGTGACCGCGGTGGAGGATAAAAATTCAGTCGGTTCTCTCGCCAATCCAGTAAAACCCACCCGTATATACAGTTTTACGTAACACGACGCGGCGGAACGATAACGGAACGTAACGAAAATAACAATAGCGCGACAAAAGAAAAAAAGAACGTGTTGCGCAATTGAATTATTTCCAACAGCATTCCCCCCCAGAGAGCGAAGGATTTAGTTACACTCAATTTCTTCAAAATGCTCTCTCCGCGGGAAATATTTTCACACATTGGGTAGAGATTGAAAAGGGGATCTTAAGAAGGGACGTTCGCGCGTCTCGATCCGATTTCTCCTTCAGTGAGACGTGCAACCCCTTCTCAAGATCCCCTCTTTTCAACCCCCACGCGACGTGCGAAAATACTTGACGAATGCTCGCGCTTTGAGGGACGGGTAAGACGCGTTCCCGGTCGATTGACCCGCATTACATCGCCAGGAGAGAGAGAGAGAGAGAGAGAGAGAGAGAGAGAGAGAGAGAGAGAGAGAGAGACGAGGAGAGACGCGCAGCTGGGGCCCAACTGTTTACTACCGCACTGTCGTTCGAATCTGGGACGGAGAAAGAGAGAGGACGGTAAGACGATATATCTCGGTGAACTGTATCGATCGTCGTCGCCCGACAACTCGGGCTCGCCCTTGGGATTCCTGCGAGGCGTGGGTGAGCGCGCCTGCCTTTTTATTTGCAGAACAACGATCCCCGCGAGGGCGATCGCCGCGGTTTCCACCGGATCGTTCCGACCGGATCGCAGCACGCGCTCGCCGGAGCGTAACTTTATTTTTACCACGGCCGGCCGGCGCGGCGCGGCGCGGCGCGGCGACGAGAACTGCTGCTGCAACTCCCTGTTCCTGGCTGCGCGAAGCCACTTCTCGCCCTGCACTTTACGTTTCGTTCTTTAATAGTGCATACCGCGAGAAAATTCATAAGAGGCAACGATACCTCTTAAAACTTTTAGTATTTTTTTTTTTTTTTTTTTTTTTTTTTTTTTTTTTT
>NW_017304758.1:4244101-4246798 GCF_001594115.1 Trachymyrmex septentrionalis
TTTTTTTTTTTTTTTTTTTTAGTTTTTTACCAACCGTAACTTTACTGAGGTATCTGAAAATTTAGCTAAATATACAGATTTGGAAATAAAATTGCTGGACCATCAAAATAATTATGTGTAGGAGTCTCAATGTTGCAAAAAGTTTTGACATTCTAGTAGCCACAAGTTGGAGCGTTCTATATAATTATTTCAATGATGCAACAAAATTATTTTCAGATCTGTATTGCCTAAATTTTTAAATACTCAAGCAAAGTAGACCTTTCCACATACATTAATATTGCGTTCTAGTATCGTTCAAAATCACGTTCCTCCAAGTCTACGAAAAGTATTGAATTTAAACAAAATTGTAATGGAAAGCGATGTGTATCGGTTCGTGTCAAAATTATCGACTGGGTACTTCCTAAAAGAAAAGTAGCCAAGTCTACGCAAGAAAAATCTCGTTGCTTTATATATATGGTATATAATGAGGCTCGAAAGAATCTATCGGTGAAAAATGTAAAAAGGCCCGTCAGAGCCTACATCAGCTATACATACACAAAAATTCTTTATTTTTCGTGTGAATGTAACAAAACAAATAAAATATACGTTTCAACCCGACAATTATTTCGTTCTTCTTTATCCAAATGCCAAATTAGCTATGTAACGAATAGCCCCCAATGATCAAAATTACATTATACAATAATAAAACCTGCATAAAGTAAATCTGAAGTTATATGCGTTGCATATATATTTGTGTGTGTGTGTGTGTGTGTGTGTGTGTGTGTGTGTGTGTGTGTGTGTGTTCGTTACTTTAACAATAATTCTCGCAAAGAATAATAACGCTCTTTGTTGTCCGAGACGCAGTCCGAGACGTTAATGCGTAAGATAATAGGAACGAAACAAATGTATCCATACTTGAAGAATCGTAAGAATAATACCGTGACCATAACTCACTGCAACGAAAACAAAAGGAAACGACAGGTACGTTATTACGGTGTGTAAAACAGACATTCGCGGTCGGATTGTGCGTCGGAAACGGCGTGTACACGCGGCGGCGGCTGCTGGTGTACCACCAAAGCCTCGGAATATAATCTCGGAAATCGATGCTACGCAGTGTCTTGCAAATGCGAGAATAATAGGCTGTAAGAGGGAAGAGCAGCAGGTAGCAATAAATATCTACCTACGGTGAACGCGTTACAAGCTCGCGGGACCCCAGAGAGAAATCTCGAGCGCGCGCGCGTCGCCGCGCCGGCACCGAGAAACAATAACGGCCCCCGTTAATACGTTAAGTCGCTCTTTCTTTCGCATAAGCACCATGTACTACGCACGTATGGCAACATAAAAAGGGTTTAATACGCCAAAGCGGCGTGCAGAGAGTGGCCCCCGACGACGACGATGATGATGATGACGATGACGACGATGACGACGACGACGACGACGACGACGACGATATGCACAAGCCGGTAAAACTTGTCCCGTTCTCGACTCGCGCAATTCCTCCGTGTCCGATGTAGTCGTACGCGTCGCAATTCCTACACAGGATGGAGTCGGCTCCGTGGAACGCGTAGGCTGATTACGGGCCGTAATCGTGCGCGTAATTGCGCCAGTATAATCAAGGGGACGCGCGCGCGGAATGAAAAATCCGCGTCGTTTCGCCGCGCGGCGGATTTCACGCTGGCTTCTGCGCCCGATCGATTATATCCGCGCGCGCGTCGAGCCGTTCGATGCCCGAAACGAATCTCTTTCTCGCTGATAATAATCCATCCTAGGTTCGCCAAAGAGGCTATCTAATTTCCAACTTTGAACGACACCAAAATCTGTAATATAACACTGATGCCTGGGTCCGTAAAACACATTTATTTCACGTTAGTTAACACTAAAAGTACCAACGTTTCTTGCTTACTACAAGAATCGAACGAATAGATTATTTTGAAAATAAAGAAAGTGACCCAAAATCAAATATTTCATCGGTATAAAGAATAAAATCATTAAAAGGTAAAAACAGGATCTTATCTTTTTCTGTGAAAAATATATTAATTTGAAAAAGAGAAACGATCAATAATTAACACTGCTTGCCTACCAATTTTTAGTATTAAAAGACACTAATTAATTTTAAGAATAAATACGCTATAAATAAGAATAATGCAAATTTGCATTATTTGTAATATAAAAACAATAAGTTTTTTTACATTTTTTACAAAGAAATTTAGAATTGAGTTGGTCCAACGGATCCATCTTCGGCTCCAGAGGATTAATTTTACACAGCTTGAAATTAAACTGTATTTCATGACACTTGACAACATCAAGATTACACGGTAAAACTCCAATTAGTTTTACCTATCTGCAAATTTAACCAATTATATTAATCCCGTACAAGAAGAAATTTATAAAGAAGCGCGAGAAAAGACTTGTGAAAACATAATGAAGCAACGTTACTTAACTTTTCCACTAGCTACTCGCATTGACGTAAGGGCAAGTGCGTTGCGACACGGCGAAAAATGCGGACAAGGTTGTTCCCTTTCGAATAGACACACCACGATGCGGAGATGCGGAACTGCAACGCGAGCTGACGACAGCTTAGCGAAGTGGGACAACTAGAACGTCGAGTTACTACTTTCAAACGATTTCTGGACATATCGTGGCTGCCCGCGATACGCAATCGGCATCTCCAAGAACCAGTCTCGTCCGCGCAAAAAAAAAAAAAAAAAAAAAAAAAAA
>NW_017304758.1:4246898-4253800 GCF_001594115.1 Trachymyrmex septentrionalis
ATTTGCGAGACTTTCTATTCCGCACACGGCGCGACTTCGGCAATATAACCCGCCGCCGCCGGCGGGAGAAAAATAGGTAAATGAGGAAATCTCTTCGAGGCCAATATAGGTGTATCGATCCCATCTGTCATACCCAATCGCCGCCGGCAGCTAGTTCTCGCGATCGGATCGAGAATAGATCGAATAATGATCTAAAAATTATACACGCATTACGATTCCGCGAAATCGGCATCGCGAGGGATCACAGCGAGGAATAAATTCCGCCACGAAATATGTATAACGAGATAGAGTCGGACAAAGACAGAAAGCTGCGGGAGATGAGAGACGAGAAACGATTGCAGCGGCGACGGCGGCGGCGGCGGCGGGTTTCTTCGTTAAAAGACCCTATGTGCACCGACCTCGTTACTACGCGGTCGCTCCCCTTCGGTTTCCGTTCGGTTAACCGTAAATTACAACTGCGACTGGTGTGTAACGAGCATAATGGCGACGGTAGTCGGGTGAAGGTCGGCCAACTCGAGCGCGGGAAGCGGACGAGTGAGCGACGTCGAAGCGACAAGAAGCGGCATGCGCTACGCTGCTCTACGCGCGATCCTTCTTCTCCTTCTTCTTTTTTTTCTCTAGTCTAGCGGACGAAAAATTGTTGGGAGAAATGGACCGTTCGCGACCGCGACCGATCGCGAGAAAGAAAAAAAAAAATGGCCCGTCCAGGGCCGCCGCGTCGTCGGGAGTTTCGCGCGAGAGAAACCGACTCCGTTCGGTCGCGCGTGTCTTTCGGTCTTTGCAACGCGCTGTAGAATGCGTGCGTCTGGAACAAACCCGCACTTTCTATGAATTACATGGTGACTTCGCGGCATCCCTTTTGTAATAAAAGCTCCCCTGTTTTCGAGTCATTTCCGTCGCAAGGTAACTCTAACCCGTGTCACAGACGGGGATTCATTATGGACGACGTTAATAGTAATGGGGTTCACAACGCGTCAGTGATAAATAATTACGAGCATACATTTCTCCGTCTTCGTGCTTGCGGGGGTTTTTATCACTTTTTTTTTTCTTTTTTTTTTCTTTTTAGAGCTCCTCCCTCGTTTCAGGATTTAATTAAGGCGGAGGCGTGCGAGTCAGCGTCGAGAACTCCCAAGGGAGGTCGGGTGCTTTTCCGATCGCGGCAGAAACGTGGGCGTGAAACACGCTGAAACGTGAAACACGTAAAAATATCTTTGTCTCCACACTCCGGAGCGGAGTACGTAAGTCGCTCGGAGAGCCAAGAGACGCATTTCTCATTCCTGTTCGGACCCACCCGCGTCTCTCGACTTGCATTCTCGAAAATCAGATTAACACCGCGAAGTTGTCCGACGCCTACGCTCCCCGCTTTCTGCTTTACGAACTGGTTTCGAAGGCACGATTAAACGCGCAAATTCATTAACGCTTTAAGCGCCGTTTGCGGTTATCTGGACATGGATGACTATGGGGTTTTTCGCTGGATAAAAATTAAATGCCCATTTAAAGCACACATATGCTCTAAGAACACTTTAATTCTGTGCGTTGGCCATATAGAATTTTCAATCTTCCGTCATCAATCTAGATCTTTGAACTTTAATGTAGATTTTTTATAATTATTCGAGAATTTATAAAAATCTAACAAACACTTCTCGAATACTTGTGAAAATTTTAACAATGAGATTTTTCTATCTGTATTTTACTTATCTGTTACAAATTTAAATTTATCTGGCAGGATTCACAATCAAAATGTCGACTGTCCATTTCTACTTTAAACTCGATTTTATAATAATAATAATTATTATTATTATTTACTTATTATCTTCTTCTAGTTCCAAGGGTTAAAGAAGACAAGTTAAAGATAAGTAAATTAAACTGAGATCAAAGTTGATCGATATCGGTAGAAATGAGACTTTTTGAAAGTCCAACTTCGCCGGCGGAGGATTAATAAGCATTTGCATGTCGTAAAGTGCCATTCGTTTTATTTATGTCAATGCATATGTTACGGGAAATTTGATTAATTCAGGCATAATGCATAACGGCCGGCCAATATGCATAATGCACACCTGTTTTGGCCGGCCATAATAAATGCCTGCTGTAATAAAGCAGATATTATCCATATTAGCCAGCCGTTATGTTCTCGAAACTCCGAATTAATTATATCTTGCTCTCTAACGCGTACATTGAAAAACATATTTACTAAATCTTAATACATATTCCTTTAAATAATATTAAATAAACATTTGCTTATAGCAACGAAATATTTATTCAGTAAAAAAGTGATAGTTAAATTAAAAATTAATGACTTTTGTATATCAAATAAATATATGTTTATATTTATAGTAAAGAATTATTCGAACAAATATTTAAAAAAAAAGAGAGAGAAGAAATCCCGATATTTAACACTTTCTTTCGATATAGAAGGGCATAAAAGACACGAGTTTTTGCGGATCTAAAAATATCTATAAGGTCTTAAAGCGAAAGATCAAGCTGGACTACAGATGACTGTAATGAAACGAATTGAATTGTTACAGGAACGACAAATCCCCGTCGATAGGTACAAAGATACCCGTCATCAGCCGCTTCTTTGAAAGTTCTCTCCCTCCTCCCCACATTACATTGTTCGAGACTGTATCTCGTTACTACGCATCCCCGATAAAACAGAAGTAAAACAAAGGACCGCCGCACGAGTCGCCGCCGCGATCGAGATTAAAGCCCGAGATGCGGAGAAGCAAGAAGCAACGAAGAATTGCCGACGGACAACGCGCCACGAGACCGTTACGTATACGTACGAATAAAGCCTCCTCTCTCACGAGGAGAAAGAAGAGTGTCAATTCTGTCGGCAGGAGGAAAAAAGGGACGTAGACACGAGGAAACGAGAAAAGCGAGGGAACGTCGGTCGTATTCGAAAGCGCAATTTCGAGATCCGACCACAAAGCTTAAGCCTCGATTAAGCTCCGTGGAGAAAAAGTTAAACGCGAGCGGAATTAAGATGAAAATAAGATTACAGCGCACACGTGTCCGAGGAGTAAAAGTATCTCAAGAGACACGCGTGTGACAAGACCGACGTGGCCGTTAACACGCTCGGCGCTCCGAAACGTGATGAGCGTGGCACGACGTTGGAGCGTGCAGCGAGAACGGGGCGACCCCGCGACGTAACCCGAGGATCCGGGCGAATTCGAAAGTTGTTGCGCCTTCGAGAGGCGCGACGTCGAATCGACACTTTCCCATGTTGTGGCGACGGCGGACGAGGGCGGCAAAGACCTGCGAAATAACCCCCCCCCCTCTCTCTCTCTCTCTCTCTCTCTCGCCCTCCCTCCCCGTTGTTTAGAGTCGTGACACGGCACAATGGCGCGCGAACGGTGTGATCTGGGCCAAAGGTGTCCCGCCGTAAGGGATCGTGACTCATAGATCACTGCGATATCGCCAGCGATCCAACTGTCGCCCTTCTCTCTTTCTCTGCCTCTCCTCCGCTTAGATTCTTTCTGCAATTGGCGTGTGTCGTAATACCTTGACAACTGCGCACCACTCCGCCACTCCGCAGCCGGCGGTTTTCCTTTCTGGTGTGTGGTCGTGATCGTACCCTCGTAGATCACTCGAGTGGTTGAACATTTCCCGCTCGAGATTGAGATTCGCCGAGCTTTATACACGCCGTCCGGATATCTATCGTCTGTCCGTTCCAATCGCGACACATTTCTCGACGGGCTTCGCAATTTCTAGAGCTTCACCTGGCAAATAGATTTCTGGTTCAACAAAACCACCACGGTACTATCACACAGTCAAAAAGTATGATAGCGCCACATGTGGAAAAAAATCAAGGTGTGCGTTGTTTAAGTCCTGCTTGCTGCCACTAAAAGCCAATTTTGAAGGATTTTATTTTATTTCTTGTAGGACTTTCTTTTTTTTTGGTTTATTCGACTGATAGTTAATGATATCAACAATATTTAGAAAAAAATTTCATTGACTTTTACCGTATCACTTTTGAAGATACTTGATTCTAAATTTTATAGAACATATATGTTACATTACAAGTTGAAGGTACAACCTTACTCTGTAGCTATTCTCTTTTAAATTGAGACACTCGCGTATAAAGCAGCAATTTAAAAATCGTCGTAATTATAAAGTAAACACTCGAGTTTGTTCTCGTAAGGTTTCACTTAAACTGACCGTGTATTGTTTATAAGAAATTTATACTCTTCAATGAAAAAAGGCAGAATACATGTCAAATGGACGATGCGATGTACGTCAAATGAGCATCTTACAATTTTATTTTGTCATTTTGAAAATATTTATAATAGCATAAAATTAATAATAATTATAAGATACTGTCAGCGATTTTTTTTACATATTATTATATGAAAATAAACTGTCTATCGATTAGGAAATAGCACGAGAACCTTCTTAAGTCCAGTCAGTTTGACAAAAATAAAATAAAATAAAATAAAATAAAATCCTGTAAAATTGGCATACAATGGCAACCAGCAGGACTTGAAAAAATATACCTTGATTTCACATGTAGACGGATTTTCTTATGAAATCGTACAAAGACAAGATCAATGACCAACGACGGTCAAGAAGGAAGTCGACTAACCCCCCGCTAAACGACAGCCATCGTGACTACGAACACGATGTCTTATTAAACAACCCTTCCGTGCACGATGACGGCGATTATCACCGGTGGAGATACCGCGGTTGATAAAGCATGCCGTGTCGAGGCGTCCCGTCGCCTTAATTACGTTTATCAGTCTGTCCGATCAGAACGTCGCGATCTCGTGAAGTCTCGAGAGAGAGAGAGAAAACGAAGGGGAGAGAATCGACGGGGAAAAAGTGCGACCGATGGGCTGCGATCTTCACGGGCGAGAAAATACGCGATCGCGATGACGAACGATCGCTGTCTTTCCCTCTCAAGGTCGCAGCTGCTTGCTGCCGCCATCGTCGTCGTGATCATTGGCCACGAATCGATAACTACTGCTGGAATCGCTCACGAATAGTCGCCGATTATCAGTCGGCTACGTCGAAATTGGATACCAGATTCCTTTCAGGTATCTCCCTTCGAGGAAGAAATTAATGAATAGAAATTAATGGATACCACTGAATACCGGTTAAAATACCGCATGTCATTTAACACAAATATTCATACATATAAATAATAAATACGTAATTGCCTTATTCTCTGCCTAGCGTGTTTAACCGTCCATCTCTATCAATGTAGATTAACTTTAATCTCGGTTTAATTGATTCTTTATTTTTTCTTTTTTAATTCTCAAAACTGCAGACAGCCAAAAAGTAAATAATACCAAGTTTAAGATCAATCTACATTGGTAAAAACAGACATTAAACATAGAGAATGAATAACGTATTTGATATTTATTAACGTTGCACGCTGTGCTCGAAGAAAAGAAAAGCAAATAAATAACGTTGATGAGAATACACAAGGTATTTAAATCAAAATGTCAGAGAACGTCCAAAATAAGCAGCGCGTGCTTGTTCAGCCGCGGCTGAATCGACCAAAATAATGTGCATGGGAAGGTCCTACCGCCAACGCGTGCGTCGAAACTAATAGAATTCGTGAAGCGTCTTTCTCAAGAGAGAGAGAGAGAGAGAGAGAAAAGCTTTGTCATGCTAAGTGACTAAACGCGACTGCTGCATGCACAGGAAGCATCCTTAAAAGCCTAACTGTGCACAAGCTCCGACTTACACGACAAGGGACTTTTGGGAAGAAGGGACAGCTGTTGCTTATCGAGAAAAACAGTCGGATCTCACGAAACGTTTTCTACGCCGAACCGTCGTCGCAAGATTAAAGAAAAATTCTGTAGCGTCGATTGCAATCGGGCTGCCGAAGAAAGAAATCGCACGATAACGATCAGACTGATGTTCTCGTATTACACATTTGCCAAAATCGATCTCGAGGAAGTCTCGAGGGATTTCTTTGCATTTCTAACGTGCGTGAGTTTGTTGTGTGAAATAAAAGCAAATTATTGAACTATAAAATCTCAATCATATCAAATATCGAACTGCCTCTCTTAAATCCTAGCTAGACAATCAATATTATTATGCAATATTTTTTCACGATATTACCGATCGTCTAGAGATTAATATATAAACTTCCAGACTGTTTGTTCTGAATTATTTCAAGAGGAGATGAATAGTTGTACAATAATATCGAGCGTCTAGGGAGAGTTTTACATGATTAAATTAAAGAAACCTGTTGGCGTAATTAACTCGATTATCGTAATTGCGTACTATCGTATCTAAATGAATGAATTGATGTTACCAATATACAAATACAATTAAATATTCCCCCGCCGTTTTGTTTCTCAAAGCAACGCAAGGAGAACATCGTTCGCTTTAATAAAGCCTACCACGCGACAGCTGCACCGCTAGCTGCGACAATTGGGCGAACACAATTATTCGGGGGCTCCCAGATAATTTCGGATGCGACATTATTTCATTCAAAGTCGTATCAATGCGCTGAATAGACGGATCCCTGAATAGATGGATCGTTCGCATATGCGCGTTCTCCACCCTCCATTTAAACGTCGAGGGATCATGAACGGGTATCGAATCGATTTACCGAGTGCGGCGGCCCGGTGATCTCGTTTTCCCCTCTCGACGGAAGGTCGTCTTCGGCGACCGGATCGCGCGACACAACACAAGGCCCGAACAAGTGGGCAGGCAGAACAGCCTGCCACACTAATTGCAAAGTGCCGTTACCGGGCACTTTCCAGATGGCATGCCCGTTCCTGTCGCATTAACTCGTCCTGAGCGGCACGTCGTTCGATCTCGTGAATTGGATTTTTCCTTCCACTCGATCGCTTCCTCTCCTTCTCTCCAACTTTTCTCCCCTCTCTCTCTCTCTCTCTCTCTCTCTGTCTCTGTCTCTCGATCATCGTCGCGGGAACGATTTCTCG
>NW_017304758.1:4254059-4262622 GCF_001594115.1 Trachymyrmex septentrionalis
TCTCTCTCTCTCTCCCTCTCTCTGTCTCTGTCTCTGTCTCTCGATCATCGTCGCGGGAACGATTTCTCGTAATCAGAGCGACGCTGCTACCAACGGGAAAGTCAAATGTGCACGCGGCGATTTGTCCATTGAACCCAGTTAAACCCAAGTAATATCTTACGGATGCTTACAAACGCGCATTTGTTTATCGCAACCGTGTTCAGCGTCAGTGTATTAAATGAAACCATTTTTCTTCTCTCATATAGATTTGATATAAAGATATACATCGTTGTCACGAGAGTCGAGATCAAACGGCAATATGATGTTATCTCTGTCGCTTTGTATTGAAGCTAAACGGACAACACAGACTGGCTGTCTTCCAGCTAGGACGCGCTGTGTTACATTGGGTGCTTTCCAACAAGAGACAGATGATACAGCGTAACACACAGGC
This sequence comes from Trachymyrmex septentrionalis, assembly GCF_001594115.1. Taxonomy (NCBI): domain Eukaryota; kingdom Metazoa; phylum Arthropoda; class Insecta; order Hymenoptera; family Formicidae; genus Trachymyrmex; species Trachymyrmex septentrionalis. The sequence continues at coordinate 4,254,490 of NW_017304758.1, forward strand.
CGATATTCATAATCTATTCTTATTTAAAGGCCGTCTTAAGTAATGCCTCAAGATGCTGATACCGCTCTGTGATTAGCTTGTAATATCTTAAGACGGTCTTAAATATAAGAATCAACTATATGAATACACCAGCTACAGCGAATCATTACATCCTTATTGTTTGCCAATGTTAAACGAAGATGTTACAATTATTACGTCGCACTGTCTCTCGCTGAAAAGCACCAATTTAATTTTTTAGTACAACACCCAGAGGAGTGCAGTACAATCTTCCATTCTTATCCGTAATATTTTTCTTCAGTATTTAGCGTATCTAGACTTAATGTTTAGCTGTTAGGTTTGAATTTAAAATTAAAGTATACATTTTTCACAGGTTAATGTGGTTTTTACAAAATCAGCATGGCTGTGGAATTTTTTTTTAAGTAGATAACACTGACACACTTTACGCGCTGCGTACATATTACAGCGTCGAGCAGTGTAACACACTGTGCCACAGTTACAACACTTTGTGTTGGACAGTGTTACATCACGTCACCTGTATACCTTGAGCGTGCTTTACAGCGCTGAAGCTTCTCGTTACACGCTTGGTTTTTATTCGCTAGCGAATAAAATTTTCAAGTCGCAGCGTTGAGTGATCGAGCGAATAGTTGGTCGCAAAGCACAAACAAGCGGCTCGGAGTATGTCATTCGATGACATGATTATTCTCCGATGCTTACGGTCTGAGTGGCCGAGACGTTCCGGAAAAATTCGTCTTTTCACGTTGACGACGTTAAAAATTCACTCTGGAAAGAGCAGCAAGAAGCTAGCGACAAGCGCCGAAAGAAGTCTTTAGTAGCGAAGTCGCTATGACGTCACTGGACGCGGCTTCTAGCGAATAAAAGTCGTCCCGTGTAAATCACGCTTTTACCGTTGAAAAACACCTCTCTTTGCGTCTTGCTGTACAGTAGCTACGTCTCTGGCCGCAAAGCGGGCGAACGCATACCTTTAAACACGTGCGCGTATGTATCCTTCGTCATCCACACGTACCACATATTTGAGAGGGTAATAATCGTGACGCGACATCGCACAGCGCGCTTCAAGGAGACGTCGCGCGTTATGTGATATCGCTGAATTACGAAGCGCCGCGCGCGCCGCAGGAATTTAAACGCGCGACACTGTTCAGGAGAACACTCTTTACGATATCAGGCCTGGACCTTAGAATATATACATATATATATATGTAAGGCGTGCGACAGGGACACGGGTAAAGAGCAAGAGACGAGGTGCCAGGACGGGGGCAGCAAGCGAGAGAGGACATAAAAGAGAAAGAGAGGGAGAGTGGACAGGGTGAGCTCCGAGAGGAGCGAGGGTTTGGCGTGGGTTGAAAATAGCTCGTGGCCAGGCCTTCTCACGAAGTATGCCGAGACTGTTCGCTATGCACTTGCCATTCGATATTTATATCCTTATAAGTAAGATACGCTGGAATACTTCCACACCGCTAGCGATCGAACGACCGTACAAAAGGACGATCTGCGCCCGGCCGAAGGTATACACGTATACCGGCCACGAGAGAGAGAGAGAGAGAGAGAGAGAGAGAGAGAGAGAGAGAGAGAGAATATCCCGGGGACATCTCGGAACACAATTCGTTTTACGAGCTGCACGCGGCGCAGAGGAGATCGCGGATGTTTATTTTCCGCCGGGAACAGGGGGAGGGAGGCCGTAAGGAATAAGGGATTCCATTCCCTTCGTTATCGTGCTCGACACGTACGCGAAGGCCATCGCCACACCTTCCGTTTCCACCGGAAACCGCGCGAGGAAATGTACACAGACGCGGGAGATATCAGATAGGGCCACTTTCCGTCGATCGCGAAGGGCGTCGTCTCGCCAATGTTCGCCATGGAGACACGAGAGACGCGGCGAAACAATATCGAATGTAAATTATGTAAACGTAAAACTGCCACGCTCCATTCGCGTATCGCTAGCAAATATTCTTTCTTTAATTTCTATAGGGGGAAAAAACAAAAAAAACAAAAAAAAGAGCGAGATTCGTAAAGTGGTTTGGTATAACATTACCAACGTCTCTACTTCAACTTATCTGGAATTTGTCGAAACGCTTTACACATCTCATCCGGAAATCTCTCAAACAACTTTTACTGAAGATATATGTATGCACGATTCAATATTCCGCGGAGCACACGATAAACATTTTCGCCGATTGAAATGCGTCGATGACTCTCGAACGCCGTTTTTCCACCGTGCACAATCATCTTTAGAAGATGACTGTACATACACACGCGCTGTATTATCCTCAAGCGTGTGTGCATAAATGGAAGAACACTAGAAAGCGTTCGATGAATAAATCATGCAAGGACATAGCCTCGAAAGATTAAAACACGCTTTGACGAGAATCTCTTGAACTTCGAGCCTTTTAACAACCGTACTCGTAAGAGATTTTTTTTTTTTACGTTCGTGAAGCAAGCGTAAGAGAGAAAGAGATAAGCTATTGCACATATCACGATTTTCATAATGTAAAGCGTTTTTCAACCTTTTTCAAAAACAAGCCAAATTTCTCGAAATACATTATATTAGAGTGTTAAATTCATGTCAAATTATAATTGGAATTATTTTTAATCATTTCTTCAAGTCATCATTGCAATATGTCGTTGATTTTACTAAAACAAAATTATACAAGTCTGAATCGGGAAATGTAATTGAGGTTGACTTAAATTTAATTTCATATTTACCAAGTACACATGTGTGTGTGTGTTATGGCTGTTGTTTACTTTGAAGCTAAGCAATTCAACCGCAGAGCTGCGATTGATTTACGTTTCGACAGACATTATAGAAGTTAAAACTAACAAAATGTTATTAACATATATCTTTTCTTATCAGATACCATCAATACGATATTCAGACATAAAAAGTAAAACTCTAAAACTTTACGATTGGAAACAAAATCAATGTGAAATACATTACTTTACGAAGCGCCACTACGGTCTGAACGTTAAGATGTTGAACTATTATATATATTCATTTAAATGAATTAATTTCAGAAATGAATGAAGTAATGTATTTAACATAAACGATCTTGTTTCCAATCTTATTGTTTTTTACACGCTCGCCTACAATGAGTAACTCTCTGTACATATCGGTTATTGCGAGGAATATTGCTAAGGTCTCGATAGTCTAAAGGCTTAGGACGGAATGCAAGAGATCCGACTCCCAATCGAGGCAATATTTTTCGCAACAAGTTTATCACACCGAATAAAGTAAAGAACGCCGAACGATCGAAGTTAAATGTTACGAATACATTTTATCGATTTTTTGTTCCAAATGTGATTACGCGCCGATAATTATCGGGACTTTCAACACAATCATTATAAAACATTTAATAACCCGCCTCTGAATAAAACCTCTAGTTTATTAGAGTTTTTTAAAGTTGAGAAATTTCGGGGGATTATTAATATTTCAGATTGATTGCGTTGAGAACGTCCGACAATCATATCGGCACGCAATTGTCATTTCTAAAACTTTACTCGTTCATTTTATCGCTTTAAAAGTAATTTTATCGTAATACTATCGCTTTTAGTTAAAATGAGAATAATGCAATATAATTCTCACAATGCATTTTTAAAACATTTTTTTTTCATTTTGCGCGCGCGTTATTTCTACAGTTTTCGCTTCTCCTTATCTTTCTCCAAATCTTTTACGATACACTTGGAAATTCTTCGCGAAGCATCACACAGAGTTGAAGAAAAACGGTATAAGTAAATCGTCTGTTTTCTGTTCTCGAAATGAATAGGGATGACGCGCAATAATCGATGACGCGCACCGACGATTAATGTGGCAATGAAATCATATTTAACGCAAGAGGCAATTTTGCAAATTGGCGGATGAGTCGACGCACATGCTCGATATACATAAAACGCCGCGTCTTGCGGGCTTCTCTTGCCGTAAGTATCGATTACACGACCAGAATCGCTTAATTGGTGGGAAAGGAATGCTCCCTCTCTCTCTCTCTCTCGCCACGAGTTTATTTACACTCGCCCGCGACTAACGCTCCCTAAGGCCGATATAGACGTAATATTTATACCGAGGCCCCTCCGTAGCCGACGTTTATGGCGTCGGCTTGACGATTCGTGCACGCGACTGAAAAGTCTGTGGACTGACAGCGCGCCGTTAAGCGACGACGCCGAGGCTGCTTTTGCTTATCGCCAGTTTACTGTACGAGCGGTTATGAATAAGTCTTCAGGCCGGAGCACAGACCTTTTGCAAAACAGATAATGCATATGAAAATCAACCAGAGTCTTTTTATCTCGTAGAAAGGAAGGAAGTAAAGGACATTGATTGGTTCATTTCTTTATAAATTATGCATCATGCAAAACTGCGCTCTTGCCCGGCCAGTTACCGCATACTCGACATACTGTATATTACGCAAGTAATAGTAATTAATTTTGTTTTTTCAAGTATTTCGAAATTCCACACGTCCGCAAATCTATCATAAGTTTAGCCCAAACATCGAATTTATTCAAAATATATATTCGCGAGACTTTAATACTTTCTCAATCAACATTATTAAAACAAATTCGATTTGTTTACGTAAAGTCGCTTCTTCGGTCAATTTTGTAATATTTTTCAAAACAAAAGCAAATTCTCGTTTTGAAATATAAATAATAAATGTTCATTTGTAAAAGCAAGCATATTCTAAGATTACATATAATCAAGACAATATTCTTTGTTGAAGATAATCGTTACTTAAAAGGCAATAAATTGAGTAATCACTTTTCTTAGCAATAGAATGCTATTTTTTTTGTAGACAGAGAGAGAGAGAGAGAGAGAGAGCCTTCGTAGGGAAATCTAGTCGCACGGCGGGAGGCCGCGCGATTTCCGCGCGGGCGAGAAAGATTGCGCAACGCCAAATCCTTATTTGCGCTATGCGGGAAGGCGAACGAAGGAGCGACGGCATTCCGCGTGCAATAATTCGTACAACAGGCTGTTGTGTGCACGACGCGATGTCGCAAACGCCACGAGGCGGTAAGATAAACATTGACGCGATTTGTTTGCGCTCGATTGCACGTACCTACTCACGATAAAGGAAATGGCGGACGAGGAGGTGAGGGTGAGGGTGAGGGTGAGGGTGAGAGAGAGAGCGTGAGAGCGAAAGCTTGTTGAAAAATGATACCGGGAAGTTACTTTATTTGTAATATTTAATATGGAGGCGATACGAGATATGTCACTCGCAATTGGGATACGTGTCGCTATGTCGAAAGCGCGAATATAAACGCGTGCGTTGTGCATTCAACTGTCCAGCTGTGATCTTATTTTATCCGCTTCGAACGCGGGAATATATCTTATATATCTTCGCGCAAGTATACTTCCGAGAAGGTAACCACTAGTTGAAATATTGTCCCACTTGATACATTACGTGATTTCATTTGATATTTCGTACAATTTCATCTCTACAAATAATTTTCTGCACTGCATATGAAATCATTTGGTATAAATAAACGATCTCATTTCATATCACACAATGATTTCTCGCGGTTGTATATATGTATATAATTATCGGATTATACAATGCCCCTCGCATACTTCGAACTTCGTTTTCTATTTAAGACTTCAAACTTATTCGGCTGTGAAAAACGAAGAAAAATTCTTCACAAGAGTCTAACTTACAATCATGATTCCCTAGTAATTGAAGAAACCCTTCACTATCTTCTACCGGTTTTGCGTTTCTTTTTTACAACAAAAAAAAATATATAGTAACACGATAGCGATAAATAAGACAGGTGGTTCGATCTTTCAAGTGTTTTCCATAAAGTTGTGCTTGCACCGGGGACAACAGTAGGGGTAGGTATTTGTTCGAGAAGGTTTGTTCACAGATTTCCACTTGTACATTACAAAGCCTTGCCTCCTCTTTCCGTTTCTCTCCGTTTTTTCATGAGAGACTCTAACGTAGTTTACCGCGCACAAAAGCGCGCGAGGAAGCTGGAGTTTCTAAGAGAATCCAGTGCCTCCGCAACGCAAACTGTAGGAGGAGCGCCGCGGTCAGTCCCATTTGCGTACACGGACGTCGAGATAATCGTTCGCATTATGAAATTATTTGCGCTCGCGCGTCGTTGAGTCGCGCCGGGTGGATCTCGTGAGAAATTCTAGAACGCGGCAGGTGTTGGGCAGAGCGCGGCGGCGATTATTATCTGATACTTTTCATTCCTCGCGCGCCGTCGCTGTCACGAAGCGCGGTGATTGACGGTTTGCATAAATCTTGACGGTGCTTAACGCCATTCAGGAAGGTCCCGGGCGCGTCCGGTCGTTAAGGAGCGTTATAACGTATTGCGAGAGAGAGAGAGGGGGGGGAGGGAGGGAGGGGAGGAAGTCGCACCACGCGTCGCGTCCTCGCAGTTATAAAAATTCCAGGACGGAGACAGTCTAACGGTAAATTAATCGCAAGATTATTCACGAAGCTGACGCTCGAGTTTGCTAAAAGTAGTGTGACGCAAAATATATATATATATAAAACACGTATATCGAAAGTATTCATCTCAGGAGAGAAATATATTAGAGCCACGCGAGAGATAGCTGGAGAATCTCTTCTAATTCGCAGAAATTTATTTACCGACGTAATATAAGCTGCGGATAAAATGTTTAGCAACTACCCGGCTTAGCAATTATCGGATATTATATCTACGTGACGCGTTAAAGTTCATCGAGAATTTACGATAGTTAGATTTCCAACAGCTTGGTGCGGCATGTAAGAGATTTATACGCGCGGCCGGTTAATCGTTAATTAGCGTTATCGCGATTAATCTTAAACCCCGGGATTTTCCCCTGCGCTTTCGTCGTTTCGCTCGACGCGATTTTTCAGCTCGCAATCTCTCGCCACAGAGGCTGCATCGATGTGACCCAACGCGATCAACAGTCATTTATTACCCACCCAAATGATCAAAGAAAACAATGTAACGCTGTATTGAATTTCTATACGCGGATAAGTTTCTTATTTATTTTCAATGCTACGATATCGGTCTCATTTTCCTTTGCATATTTGCGCAATTAAAACATTCCATTCTTCCTTCGTAATCTCGACACACCTTTTCTCTTTTCTTTTTTTTTTTCACCTTGGAGAGAAAAACGAGAAAAGATAAACTGCACAAAAAGTTGGGGTAAAAAAAACGAACAGATCTATTGTAAACTAGTTGCCGCGAGCAACTCTATGCAATTAGTTGTTCGTCATGAATTTTGTATCATCGAGAATTTTGGGACGTTTGACCGTACGTTTGAAACAGACATATGGATGCCACATTCCAGGATTTCTCCCCGGACCCGTTTCCTTTAAATGCAACAGCCATTCACAGGACACGCAGCTTCGGATCTGCGTGCATGCCATGTGAACTGTGGAGGGCCCTGAACGGCCTTGCATAGTTTCGGAAAGAGACCGTTTTCAACAGTCTCTCCTCCTCTCTTCTTCTTTTCCGCAACGGCTTCGAGAAGAGAGCAGCGGGAGTCCCTTCCAAGCGAGGTCGTAAAAGAGTGTATCGACACGAGAAGAACCAAGTCTCCCAAGTCTCGACCTCGATCTCGCAGTGGGAGCACTTTCTTTCACGAAGAGGGCCCCAGGGCCGAGGTAAAGGTGGCCCGGGGCCCTGCTCGACAAACGAAAACGATTGACGCCATTGAATCAATCTACGGTCTTGGCTTAAAACTCAGCCGACTCAAGGAGATCCTAAAGTCGTCCGTTTTGTCAATTAAACGTACGATACTTTCGTAAACTTTACTCTCTAAATCTGAATCAGTGAATGAAATGTGAGATCTTCAACATAGCTGATCTACTTAACCTTGTTTTAAAGTGCATAAATTCAATGAATATGCTATTGAAAATTGAAATTAATATGCGAATATTATCAGTGTTTTAGTTGTATAATGCTCGAACATTCTTCTTTTTTTAGTTGAACTTCACTGATTAGCCAGTTCCGAATGTGCCACTGAGTAGTAAACTAGTCCACTGATTCAGATTTAGAGTACGAAAATTATTGCATCGATGTCACGTATTTAATCAGTATATATATATATAAAACAACAATTCCATCAAGCTTCAGTCTTCTTCAATTTAGAATCCCCTTGAAGAAAAATTCATATTGTCATTGTCGTCCGAAAGAAAA
>NW_017304758.1:4262722-4274951 GCF_001594115.1 Trachymyrmex septentrionalis
ATCGATGTCACGTATTTAATCAGTATATATAAAACAACAATTCCATCAAGCTTCAGTCTTCTTCAATTTAAAATCCCCTTGAAGAAAAATTCATATTGTCATTGTCGTCCGAAAGAAAATAATTTAGCGAAATTTTTTGTCGCCGGAACCGTCGAATACCAAACGTAAAGGCCATTAAAACTCGCGCAATCGTATTAAAATTACATATATCACGCAACTCCGTCTCTCTCTCTCTCTCTCTCTCTCTCTCTCTCTCTCTCATTATCCTCTCCATCTCGTCCATCATCCTCTTTCTCCTTCTTCTGATGTTCTCATGAAAGTCACACGTCGTTTTATTCTCATGCACGTTAAAAGCTTCATATATCTCGCCATGATTGTATATAGTCAAATAATTCTTATCTTTTTGAACGAAATTTAGTATAAACGGTGGTAAAATACTGGGACGAGAATAGATATATATATGTTTGGAAGCTGTTACTTTTTTGCTGTATGTAACGATCTACAGCAAGAAAAAGTTGCATTAGTATTCTCTGCGGTAGATCGCTAAAAAATCATAGACACGTGTGAAATGGTTCCATAACGAGCGCGTTTCCGTCGACGCATGTGATTTACACGCAATTACGCAAGCTCGATATGCAAGAAAATCTGCGAAAAATTAGTTAAAGGTAAACCGAAGAGGCGCGAATAACAAACGCGTTTTTTTTTTAATATGTATATATATATATAACGTGTCGTAATGCGATAATGCGACTTTAATACGACGATTAAATGCGGACGTAAATACGACGCAAAATTTAGTGACGATAAAACCTCGCTCGTCTCTGTCTCCCGTAAAGCGAAAATCTTATAAATTAATTTAATATTCTCGAGATAACCCTCATAATTTTTGTTTCGCGATTAATCGCGTTAAAAGTCAATATAATCGTTCGTACATTATCGAATTCTATTAACCCCTCTTCGTGATGTGCAAGACTTAAATCGCGCGTAAATAAGCCATTAAAACGATATCTTACGATACTGATAATTGAATTGATAATTTGTTGCGTGCTAAAGTTAATCTGTACTTTATACCATTCGAATTATCTTCAAGACATAATACGCCTTATCGTTATATTCTTTTGTTATATCCTACATACGTGCGCGATACGACGTACATGCATTTCAAAAAATCTTTCGCGCTCGCACTTCCATTAAAGCCACGAGTAATCGCATTGAAACACGCGCGTGACACGAGATACTAATTACCCGCATCTCGCGTTACCTTGCACGCATTTATCACCTTTAATGATAGATCGTACGCTCTCGCACAATAGCATCAAATCGCGTCCCCTTTTCTCGCGCACACGATCGGATAATTCATATAATGTGAGAAACAAGACTTCTTATACTCGCAAGAATCTTTTGTATATTTCCGTATTTTTTTACAGCGAGACCCTTGTTTTTTATCTTCTCGCTTCACTAAAATAGAGCAAATCAAAGATGGGATGCGATCAAAAATTGATCTATAATCAGTCAGATATCAAAAGAGTGTAATGGTAATCTATTCCATTGATTTAAATAATATTTTTAACTTCCGTATGTAGCAAAATGTGAATCAATCCAATTATATGATTAGTTTCAAAGTTAACAATGTCCATTTTTATGTATAAACTTACTAAGTAATAAACTAAATTTGAGTCAAATTTAATACAGTTTCTTGGTTGAATTGTTTTACTCCATTGTTTTAGTTATAAGTTAATATCAGCAGTGGCGATTAATAGGAATGAAGTAACTCAAATTGAGCATAATTTGTCATTATCAATTTAACAGTGTATTTTCTACGAATTTTGCTGATCCACTTTGCATGAATCTCTAATTAATAATCTCGTGAAAAAAAAAATATATATATATATACTCAAAAATATGTAAATACTTTTATTTCTTTATAATCAATAGTTATGTCAAACTTGTATTTCAAGACTAATATTATAAAATTTTAATGATTTAAAAAATCCAAACTCATTTTCTGGAAAACTGCGTTTTTATTGTGTAGCAATTCTCTTTATCAGTCTTCCTACTTCATATCTATGATCGACTTTCTATACTCCTTAAAATTTGATCCATTCCAAATAACTGTGGTCTAAATTTTAAAATATGTCTAGATAAACATGTCCAGAATAAGGCATTTTAAGATATCTTATGTCCTAATTTTGATATAAGTATTAATTGAGCATCAAAATTTGGGCCAAAGTTATTCTATTTTATAGTAATATTTGTATAATTTTCCATATTTGCGACATTTTTGTATATAATTATGATTTATATTAACTATATTAATTGTCTTTCCAGACTGTACTTCAATTCTATTAAATTTTCATAAAATTCTTCCTAAAATCATTTTTGAGAATGTATATTCCTTTTCCATCTTATCTTTTATCTATATCATGATTCTACATTTGACGTCTCTACACGTAAAAGTATTTATCATAAAAAGAATTTTAAAAAATAATGTCAATATTGACTTTTATAATATATTTCGTGGTGTCCTCTCTGATGAACTACTTCACTAACGACAGATAAGTATCCAAATATATACCGAAAAAAAGTCTTATAATTGCTGCAAAATGTTGAATGAATTAATTTCAATCAAATGTTTGATAATATCACAACAAAATTTCTTTTCTAAATATTCAATGCAAAGTTTTAACAGACATAATAATATAATCAACCGTATGATAATAATTATCAAATAGTTACACAAGATATGTAAATAATTCTTGGTTATATTAACCGAACATTTAACTAGCATTGTTACATTCAACATTTGATAGTTATTACTAGACTTTTTTCAGTGTAGATCGCAAAGAGTGCCGTTAAACAAACTTTCTTACATGGAATTTGACAGAAAGCCACACTTGTGTTCGCACACAATACACAGGTAGGATAGCCTATCAAATATCACGATAACAAAACGTTCATTCTCTATCAGCGTTCATTATGGCAATCGACTCGAGCGTAAATATTGATAGACATCAAGCGCATGGAAGAGGTTAAGCTCGACCTCGGGAGGTCACCGGAGTCGCGGTAGGTCGGAAGCGGCCTAGCCTCGTTAGGTTACGCGAAGACAAAGACAACCTGGCGGGGAGGAGCGGAGGGGGGGAAAAAGAGAGTGGAGCGCAATCGAGTGAATAGAGAGGCGAAGGAAGCGAAGAGAAAGAGAGAGAGAGAGAGAGAGATGGAGCCGCGTGTTTCGAGTCGTGGCTTACCGTGCGAAAGGCTGTTCCTCGACCTCGTAGAGCTCCTCGAGGGTCTGTTTCGAGAGAAGTCTCTCCAGTCTCTCGGGCGTGGGAGCGAGATGCCCCGGGATGCTGGTAGTCTCGAACAGGCTGTCCGCGGTCATGGCCGTTGCTGCCGTCGGCGCGATCACACAAAAAGAAAACACCGAAACTCCAGGAGTCTCCGTTCAACGTAGCACAAAATCCCAAAATTCGGCGCACACACTGATAGCGTCACTGACAGAATGTCTTTGTTTATCCTTCCTCAAGCCGTTCTTCTCTGTCATTCGCAGTCGATCTTCTTCGATCGCGATCGTGGTGGACGAGAGCGAGCGAGCGCGCGCACGGGGCGCGCTCGTTTCCGTCAACGTTGCCACGGAGGACGAAATATCGCGTCGCTATCGCGCGTGATGAACGTCACGACCGCAACACACATTTCAGGATGCGAGACAGGATGCGGATCGACTCTCGACTTGAACGTAGCACAAAATTCGAATCGTCCAGCGAGCACCGCTCACGCGCCTACCGCGTGAAGTTGTCCGCGCGTCGCGTTCGCACTCGCGGGACACTTTTGGAACTCGCTTCTTTTCGTAACGGACTTCGGGGGCACGGATCGGAGGAACGTGCGTCGTGCACTCGCCGTTTCCGCTTTTGGGCTACGCGTACCGGATCGCGACAGCCGAGGCACACGCTTCTAATCCCTGACTCGAATCCTTTACCACGCGCTCGACCAAACGTTCCGACAGTCCACCGACAATTGTGCCTGCCGCTCACGTTCCCCACTACCGCGTCACTGCCGCTGGTACGGCCGAGCCGACTGGCCGAGTAGAGGGAGCGAGTGGAGTGGGGGGTAGTCACGTGACGCACGAAGTACGCCGGGCGCCGACGAGCACGGCCGAACGGTGCGATTCGAACGCGCCGCCCGTTTACTTCCTACTCACTCTCGAAATCTCGCCTAGAGCATAAACTTCGGATTCAAAACCTTTAGGCGACGTATTAATGTTCCCGGATTCTCCTGATTTCCACTCCTACGCGCATACCTAAGCCGAACGTTAGTTATATACATATCTGACTTTAGCAAAACAGAAAGAAACCTGTTCGTATAGGACGATTTTTCTCGACTCGTGACCGTTCTGCTTCTTTCTCTCTTTCTCTTTTTTTCCATTACGTCTACATTCATTGTTTAGAAAAAGACGTAGATAATAAAAATATATAGCTATACAAGTTTTATCTGTGCAATTAATACACATAATTGAATAAACTATTTAATAATTAATTACATATAAAATAATTTATTAAAATATGTATATTAATGTACATATATAAAAATATTAAATATAAGAAAATAGTTTAACATAAATTCTAAGACAAATGAAAAAGATAAACGTTAACAATATATTGATAAATAATTTTTACGTTTTTATAATATTTGTGTTACTATCGATATATTTATCTTGTGTTAAATTAACACGGAAAGAGTAGACATATGAAATATATTAAATTCGACACAAACTTTTTGAATTACTACATACAATTTTTTAATTTTTATGGCTTCTTCCAATTATCTCGCGCATTCAAGAATAATAATCAGATAAATACACACACGTCGTTATTATTTTTAAAATATCGACAAACATGCATACATCAAAAAGATAGAGAACGTATCCGGTTGTTGTTGCGTTCAAACACTATGATTCTGTTCTAACAAGTTGTAAGCGGCAAACTTCATTCGAATCGTTTGAATTAAAAGATGGTTGCGCGCGCTATATCGATTTAACAGCTCATGCAGCCACAGGCGTCATGATAATTTTCCGTTCTATTTTACATCGTTAATATCTAGCATTTCAAAGTTCATTGAATATGCGGGCGCGTGCAACAGGACAAGCGCAAAACTATGTGCGATAGCCTCTCAAGTGTGGCTCATAAATAATTTATCGCTTTCCGGCATCTCTTCTTCGGCCTTTCGAATTTTACGCACAGTCTTGACTAGACGAGCATACCTCCCCTTCTCTCTCTCTCTCTCTCTCTCTCTCTCTCTCTCTCTCTCTGTCTCTGTCTCTCCTTCCACGTATCCTTCGGACTCCCATATCCTCAAAGCTCGGCTGTATTCAGAGCCGATAAATTGAATAGCTTGCAGTCTCACTGCCGTAAACGGTCCTCCTTACTTCTCGGAGTAGCAAACAAACGCGAAGCCAGGAGGCCTGTAAAGCATGACAGGATCTTGTCAACCACCGTACATGATTACGGCGAGCGAACATGAATAATGGAATGCATAATTTATCGGTTTTGCAGCGAAAGACTAGCGCCGCGGTGTGCGGGAGGAAGCAACAGTGGCTGGGGAGAAGCGGGAGGGGCAGAAAAGGAGGGACAAGTATGTGCTGCGATTACGACTATACCTGTGTACATTATAGATCCTTTTAATAAGCCGCTACTTAAGGCTTTCAATGATTAAATAAATCAGGCGTTCTCGATAAGGATGACCGTTCTACGTTTGTGTCTACAACGTTGTTTGTATATACTCATGGAGCTGGCTACTCGAATCTAGACAACGCAATAGCAAAATAACACAAAAAGTTTATTCGCGTTGTTTGAAATCTCTTGAAATTTTTGCACTTAAAACAAAGTAAATATGTACTCGGATGTTGAAGAGGAAAAAAAAACGGAGATTCTGAGTGCAATAAGTGCAAGCGACGTGTACAGACGCAACTCACCAAAGTCTAAAATTGGGTTATAATGCACAATGAAAAGCGCAGATAATAAGAACAGGGAGAGTTTTAAGCCTAATACACAGATAATAAGGGGAAACGGGAATAATAGATTTACATCGAATCTGCGCTATATTATAATACACGGTTTCTGATAGGTTGAAATCTACTATTACCTGTTTCTGTTATCTATATTTAGACTTAAGGTGTCTTTAAGGCAACTCTTAGACAATTCTCACAATGATATCTTTAAAGTCGGATTCATAATCGATTCTTATATTTGAGATTATTTTAAATACAATCTTAAATCAAACAGAGGGCTATATTAGCACCTTAAGATATAAGACAGTCTTGAAATAAGGACTGACTATGAATACCGCACTAAGGCATCTTTTAGACGTCTTGTAAGAAGTTTGTGACCCGATTTTCGACTTTGTATTGTGTGGGCAGGACGAGTTGAAAATCAAGAGGGATTGATAGATGGATCGCATTACGCTCGTTACAGTTACGCACGTATTTTTTTCCTTTTCTCTCGCTTTCGTCGAGAGTAACAGCATAAACAAGAATACATAGTGCCTTGGGCGCGCACGTATCGATATACAACACAATGGTAAATCAAACGCGAGCTGAAGAGCTCAAGTACGCAGTGTGGATGAAAAATGGCCTGCAATGTAACAGTTTAAACGAAATTCGGGGCAGGAATTTCGGTGTGTCCCATAGAGATAAATCTTCTCCGTTCTCGTCACGTCAGACACTCAATGAAGTGAACTTCTTGAACGCCTCGGGCTTCGTACAATGTATACACGCATGCCGGATCGTAAATGACTTAAACCGTGAATTGTATCGCGTATCGGAAGATATTTGGAGCGCGTGCTCCTTGCCTAATTATTCGCTCGTCATGATTACTGATTATTCGAGAATGCAGTAGCTAACTTTTCGTAGTTTAAGGAATAAAACGGTGCTATAGAACAAGAATAGAACAAAATATAACAATGAAGGCAAAATATTTATAGACAAAAATATAATAATTAACTTTTATAATTATACAGTATCTATACTAGAGAGAATTAACTTGGCCAAGTTGTATTTTGAAGAGTTTCTCGATATTTCGATTATAAATTCTAACAGATAAATATAATAAAATAGTAATATAAATAGTAACAATGCAATAAAATATTTTGAATGACCAACAGTCACGCACATGATGCGCGAACATTTAGACGGAAGTACGCGTGTTGTATGTGCTTCTATATGTATAATACGTGCAACTTTATGCGTTAAGGCACTTATGGCCTCGTGTATACACATTCGTCACACTTTATATACGTTCGCATTCGGTAAACTGCATGCGCGTGTATATATAGGTCATGCCACGACGAACGAGGAAAAAGCGAAAGAATGCTGCAGTAACATATGTATATGTATTATGTGTCGGTAGATGATGCAGATATCGGCAGTTGCCGCTCGTATTTCGTTGGCCAATCGCAACGTGTCGCAATATCGCGAACATAACGATTAAAAAATGCGACGTCCTACTCTTTCGTTCTTACGCGTCTCGCTCCTCGAGTCTTCCTTTCTTCTTATATTATACATCCGGAAGGATTCCAAGAGACGGTGACGACGACAACGACGCAGGTGATTCATCGCACATCGTGGTCTATCGTCCCGAATGCGATCATGCAAGTTTTCTAGCATCGGCATCTGACGCACGCAGCGGCAAAATTTGCCGATGCAAGAAGAACAAAAATATACAACTCGACTGTCTGCAAACATTCTCGTTTTTCTGTTTTAAGATTATTTTGCTTTAAGTACAGTCGGCGTCGAGAACGGCTCCTCAAAGGAGCAGCTTTGCTGCGCCAAGAAATAAAAAAAGATCGGTCTTTTATTTTTTAAATACAAGTAAATTATAAGAGCTCGCGGTAATTAATACGTAAAAAATATATTTATAAGTAAATAAAATATAATTCGCAAACAATTAGAACGTATTTACCAACAAAGTTCATCGCAAACGTTTCAAGATTTTGAATTTGACTCCTCTTCAGCGAAGAGGTCAAACTATTATTACTTTTTACTTTTGTATTTATCAATTTTAAAGTTAATATATAAAAATATTATATATTGTTAAAGGCTCGTATAAAAATACGAAAGATTAGTAAACTTAAGGTCGTTAAAAACGTCGGCACGCAGGTAGAAAATGCAAAACAGACTTAAATAAATATTTGATTTCTTTTCTTCAACCTATCCTGCCGGTTTTATTATTTCTCTGCTTCTCACAGTGTAATATTAACATTGTATGATAAATAGTTTTTATTTTTTAATTAAAAATGATTAAAATTGAAATTTATTCGGAATATTTAACAATCAATTTGAAAGTAATTCGTATTCACAATTGAACTGCAAGTCAAAACTCAATGTGATCCGAAGAACAATCAAATGAGTCAGAACATCAAGAGAAAGTGGATGCCTGACACAAAAGAAGCGGCTCGAAAAACGAAATGATTGACTCGAAAGAACTATTTCGAGGAAAAGATCGTTTTGTGGCCTTGTATAATAGAGACTAGTCGCAAATGTCGGAAAAAAATAGCCGTAATTTTAAATCTTCAAACGTTTCTCGTAAAAAGGGATTTTAAATAATTGGTTAAATAGGAAGAAATAGAGACTGTCTTTCTATCTCTTTCATTTTTCCAACTAATTTTACACACGTATAGCGCAGTCCATGTTCTTTGATCCAAAATATATGTTAACTTAAAAATCAATTATTACTGATATTACCGATGATGGCTTGAATAGACCGAAATATCCGAATCGTTTTATAATGGATGTAACTAAACTGCAAATATAAATATATTTTACATTGTTAATTTTTGGCGACGAATTACTGCTGTTTATTGTTCTTATTTATTCTTATAAATTTCTTATAAATTTTTATTTGAATTTCAAGAGTTCTATTAAATAATATTATTTTTAAATATTATTATTAATATTATTGTTAAAAAGAATTTTGTTCTGAAATTGAAGAGATAACTGAATAACCATTAAAGCAATCATTCTTCCAGTTTTATCAACCTATAGAGAAAAGAAATGCTCTTTGAAATAAATTAGAATAAACTCGTTCTTTTTTTCTTAATGATTAAAACTAGATTTTTGTTTTGCAACCATCGTAGCGACATGATTTCGCGGATATCCGAGCTCATTAGCGTTGACTGTTAACATTGGCGCATCACGAGATAATTAACTTCGATCCCGCATTTAACTGCGTTTAATGCACGTGCGAGAAGGAAACTATTTCGAGCTCGTGGCGTGTCGACAAGGAAGTAATATTTCTAATGACGTTACTGGGGCGTGCTAAGTTTCGTTACAAGATACCACCGTCAGTATATTAAATGTAGACATTAGTCAGTTAATGTTTATCAGCGAGAGAGAGAGAGAGGGGGGGGGAGGGAGAGAGAGAGAGACATTAGATGTCGGACGCGAAGATTTAATTGGACCATAACTCATCTCGCGCGGCGTCTTCCTCTCGCGGCAGGTAAACGCAAGTTGCGTCGCCGTTTCTTTTCCGCATATCTGTATTTTTTCAGGTCTTCCTGGGTTTTTGCATACCGATATTACCGATGCGTATCCGCCGATGATCTTGCGATACGCGAAACTCTCGGCGCGACGCAGTTTGCCCTCGCAAAACGCGCGGACAATAAATACGAATAACGCGAAAAGGGATCTCGTAAGATCTGAAATCATATGAGAGTTTCAACGACGTTCGAAATCTCGTTAACAATAATAGACGCGGAAACAACATAACGATATAACAACGTGTTTTGTATATGAGAATTATACGTGTACAAAATAGATTTTTGTTTTTATCAGCCTTTATCTTTGTGCATACGATCGACTTTTTATGTAGCATTGTTTTTCATACCTGCGAGTTATTTTAATAAACATATTATTTTAATAAATTCTATATGTATATACAGGGTGTTAGTTGAGTATGTTGCCATACTCGACAGAGCGATTCTTTGGTTTATTTCAAGTAAAAAGGTCCCATATAAACATATGTCCTGTATAGCAACATACTTAACTAACACCCTGTATATGTAGATCGCTTCCTTACTTCAAAAGTGAAGCAATTAATAACAAAATGATTTTAAAAAATGTGATCTTCGAATTATCATACCATGCGTAGGCATATTTCCGTTGTAAACACGCATTTGGTTGCCGTTATAAAAAGAAGGAGTTCAAGGAGTTCTTCGCGCGAACTTGTCGCAACAGGTCGCAATAGGAAAATTCCGTGGTAATCGATGCGCGGGCTCCCCCTAAATCACGAGGATTGGCTATCGAGAAATCGCCCGATCTGATTGGGCCAAGGGCTCTCACCCCATCGCCGTTAGCGTCGCGCAGTCCGCGTGGAGTTGTCCTGTAAGATTTGTTTTAATAATGTTCTTTCAAATCAAAACTCTTTATTCTCGATCTTGTACGACAAAATTCACTTTATTCATTGTAAGAT
The DNA here is from genome assembly GCF_001594115.1 of Trachymyrmex septentrionalis. Lineage (NCBI taxonomy): Eukaryota > Metazoa > Arthropoda > Insecta > Hymenoptera > Formicidae > Trachymyrmex > Trachymyrmex septentrionalis. The sequence goes on from NW_017304758.1 coordinate 4,273,180, forward strand.
ACGCAACAATTTCTATTTTTAGATGCGACCGATCTCGCAGGACTCAATGGACTTAGTACAAGCGTTCTCTATTTTAAGGCTTCGAAAATACTTTGAGAAAATTTGAGTTGTTAAACAAATACCTTCCGTTTTTAGAAAGTCCTATTTCTATTCTTATTCTAAGAGGTCTTTGTCCATAGGTAAATGGACGAGGTGTCACAAAAAGCGAAACGCAAAGAAAAGAAAGAAAAAGTCGTATTTTTAACGCTTTCTAAGGTTAAATTCTAAAATATGGTATATAAATAATGATCCAGCTGCGAAATAGATACGCTGTTCTGACAGTCCTTCGGGCAGGATTCATTTTTGTAATCAATTACTAAATTACTTGATTCATTAAACTGTACTGGAAGGACGTTGCATGTATGTATACGTGTAATGATACATTAAATTTGTATCCCCTCCCCCATACATAAGCAATGAGTTAAGCAAACATTGCTCTACATCTACATCAAAATAAATGAATTTGATTCAATAAAAAAAAAATCCTCAAAATGTCACAATTCAAAAGAAGATGGTTTTTAAGAGCCGTAAAACGAAAATGACAGAACAACACTTTGATTACACTAAGAATATCTTCTTTTTTTCTCGACATTATTCGTTTAGTTAATAATTTCTGTGGAGCCAAAAAATAGTTCCCTTTTTCTCAAACTTGATACTTTTAATGTCACTTCTGAAATGAAGGAGCGATATTTTCACGAATAAAAGTATCAACACGAAGAAAGAATTCGATAAGGCGAATGCTGAATGTTGTAGATTCTGCTGGGAAATTTCAACCGCAAATACCTACGATATTGATTTGTCAACGAATTTTCTAGGAACTGAAATATTCTTCGTTATGAGATCATGGCGATTCCGTCGGGAACGTCTGTCGACGAGGATATCCGATGCGGAATGATCGATAAACGTTCCTCCGTTGCATCCGGAATATTCCTCGGAATTCCGTTTCTCGAGGTCGGGGGAGCGAGAATCCAGCCACGATGGCGAGACGGATGATGGACGCCGCGCCTCGCTCGATTCGGGAATCCCCGAACTCCCGGTGAGGAGAGTCGACGGGGCTGTCCGCGAACGTGGCTAGAATCGTGTTCGTGGACATTTCCTGCCGGCTCTTCCGGCGCGCGTTTAACGGCTATACAAAAAGCACGCGCGTCTGCTTTGTCCCGCCCTCCTCCCGTTCAACCGGCCACCGTTCGTTTTCGTGACCGGGCGCCGATCGTCGAGGTTGCAGCTTCCGTCGTCGGTGTCTCAGGGGAGAGAGAGGCCGGGAGGGAGAGAAATTCCCGGTAACTTTCCCTCCTACGCGCGAACGGTCGCGGGGAGAGAGGCGGGATGGTTCTAGCGATGGGATCAACCCTGGTCTTCTTCATTACCTACAGCACAAAATATTGAAAGACGACGAAAAGACGTTGTTTTTAGATTGTCTTTTTAGCAAGACCAAAAGATGTGATTTATGAGACATCTTTCAGTTTTGTCGAAAAAAATCACTTAAAAAAAAGACATCTTTTCGTCTTTCTATGGTTGTCATTTTCGCAAAGCGAAAGGTCGGCTAAAAGATATCTTTCCGTTATTTTCGACACTTTTTATCACTCATTCGCGAACAATACGCGAGATCGCCACCAGATCGACGTAAGTTGGAGTTCGGTTTTTCGTGTTTGAAAATTATGCGGGACAGAATAAAAGGTGCAGCATTACAAGAAATTTTACTCGCGTTTCTAATGAACGCTAATCAAATATTT
>NW_017304758.1:4275051-4317949 GCF_001594115.1 Trachymyrmex septentrionalis
CACACAGAATAAAAGGTGTAGCGTTACAAGAAATTTTACTCGCGTTTCTAATGAACGCTAATCAAATATTTTTTTGTAATCGAATCCCCAAAGGGGACTATGATGAAAGATAATGTCTTGCAAATAAGACACGACAAAAATTGCAGGAAGTGGGACGTATATTGTCAGTCATGCAATTTTATTTCGTTTTGTGTAAAAATTAATTTAGGAATTTGATGTTATTAAACGTTATATGTATCGAAATATAAAAATTGAAAGAAGTATTAAAAACGATTAAAAGGTATCCAAAGAAGTCATCCTTTAGTTATCATACGGATAAGATGACTAGCATAAGATGACTATAAGATGACTAGCAGTGCGACATCTGTCCTCTTTTAGTCATCTTTTCGTCGACTATATTCTTTCACTAAAAGATATCTTTATAACAATTTAGTCGTCTTTTAAATGTGACTTTGTGCTCTCTGGGTATATGACTCAGTCTAAGACCAATATCGAAGTGTAAGATGTGTCTTAAAGATGTTTAAAAAATGTTTCCGATGCGTTTCCTTTTATGCATGATACCCATCTTTTTACTCTTACTGTTCACCAAATGTTAAACAAGGATAAAATGATACATCATGCGCAATATGCGGAAAGCTCTTAAATATTTTTGAAAGAATTTAAAAGATGAGAAGACATCCCAAGAAGAATAAGAAAGTCAAATTAGTCGAAATAATGTCAGTTTGATGTCATATATTGACCGAATTTATGTCATTTTTTTAGATAATTTAGTTAATATAATATTATTTCAACTTTCTTGTTCTCCTTCGGGTCCTTTTATGTTCTCCTATAAACAGTTTAAAATTAGGATATAAGTACGTCTTCAAGACGTTCTTTAAGACAAGAGCACGATAGACAATGTCGACTATTGCGTCGTTGATGTAAAGTCAACGACAATACATGTATAATTGCCCATGTAGATACGACACAATTTTAATTGTTTTCCATTAACGACGCAGCCATCGGGCGATACGCTGTTTATCGTATATTCTTGCCCGTTTTACAAACGCTTTGTATTTCTCAATTTTAGACTTTTTGTCGTCTAAGAAGCTAATCGCCTACAACGCAACGGTTGCGTTGTATTTCGAGTTATATCATCGCTCTCTCGGCTGTTGTCCATTTTTATTCTACCAATATAGATTAACTTTAATCTCAGTTTAACTTACTTCCTAGATAATATATATCTTTTAAAGCCGATTGTTCCATCTTCGGATAAATTATGATAATTTACCTAAAACAAAAGTAAAAACAAAAGAGTAAAAGAATAAGACAATAAGCTGAAGTTTACCGAAAGGTGAAGCAATCCAGCCTTAAACGTCTTTTAGATATCTCATGCAATGTTATTCGGGTTTTTTTTAAGAATTGGAAAAAGATAAAAGTAAATTAAACGGAAATTAAAGTTAATTTACATTGATAAAAAAAGAGTGATCTGTGAATTCCTGTGACAAATGGGCTGGGCACTCGGGCTTCAAAAAACTCACATATTTTCCGCGAAACTTACAATTGACGTAGAGATACTGCGCGTAAATACAAACACGCGAGACACATTGTTGTGGCAGATTTACACGAGATTACCGGTTACAACCTCTCGTCTGAGAATTTTCCAACGAGTCTTGATTCGCGAGAGTCGAAAGAGATCCAACGGCAAAGATCATACGACCCTCGTGTCTGGGAGAATAAATGCTCAAAAGTCAACACAAAAAGTCAACGTAATTTTATTTAAATTTTTTACGTATAATATTATAAATAAATAGTCAAATTTCGTAATCATAAACCATGTTGACTTTTAAGACGTCAAAATCATTTCAACTGCCTCTTAACTTGGTGTGTTACGTTCCTTGTACGGGACGAACGTATATTCGCATTCTTAATAGGTGTTCATTTTATTTGCGTCCTTAAATACTTAATTTGTTTGCCGATTCTCGGAAGAACACAGCCACGTGGTATGTTTAATCCGAAATATTTCTCTTCACCCGCAATCTCGTTCTATCTGAAATAAGGTCGTTATTCAGGCACTCCCGCAATGACCCTAATCGCCGTTCCTGACAGTGTCCGTATTTCAAAGTAGCCTAACAACGTGCCATAAATTCTTCTTCAGCCCGTATCTCGTCCCGAGCTCCACTCCCTACAAAAGTCGAGAATTTTATTACGCATTCTTCTCTGCCCTTATAAAGTTCATCGATTGCTCGATAGCGGCGTAGACGTGAATCGGATCGGGCCCATCACTACGGGGGCCTTTCTAATCCGTTGGTTTCGAGCGAGTTGATGTTTTCGCGCCAGCTAGTAGATGCGGTAACAGACGCGTTGCCTAGCATAAGGGGCAAGGACGGCCGAGGCCGACCGAGGCTGGCTCACTTGCGCACGGGAAGAAGTCGGAGAGCCCGAAGAGCTCGAAGAGGGAAAGAGCGAGCGACGGCGAGAGGGGGAAGGGAAGGGGACCGGGGTGGACGTGGACTAAACAGCAACGACCGCGCGCACCCACGTGCGTGTGAGTCGCAACGCGTGGTACGAAATCTCACTGTACGAAGGTTGCTCTGTGTGCGTGCGCGTGCTTGCTCGATCCTGCTCGATGCCACCGACACCGGATCCTATCCCGAGAAGTCGACTCGTGCGAGTTAGGAGCAACGTGGGATTTTACGAAGCGTTTCCATCGCGATGGAATTCCGTTCCCTCGACACGAGAGGATGTCTTTCCCCTCCGACGAGCCGCGTCGCGTGCCGCGATCCGTCTCGAAAAAATAATGACGAACGAATTTTGCAGTTTCCAATTCGTCGTCCCTTGAATTTAAAACATCGCGAACTAATTCTTTCAAATTGTATCATTACGCATAGGAAGACGGGGCGAATTGAATAATCGATCGGAGCGGAGACGGATCGAAGGAGCCTTCGGGCGATTTCAAGGTTTCGACGGATTTGAAATGGAATTTAAATGACTGTATACGATGAAACTTACACTTGCACGCTTCCTTTTACATCAGCGAGTCCGAGTAAGTGAGTAATAAATGGCAGCCGTCGTTTATTGCACGGAATGCGTGCATACGCAGGTGCATCGTCGCGTCGACACAACAACGCGCAAACACGTTTGAGGAATGCATAATTTAGCCAATTAAATTATACCACGGCATTCTCTTGGTAATCATTTTTATCTCCGGATATCAACAATAATCAATTTATTTATATATTTTGTTGAATTGTTTGATTATGTATACAGTGTCTTCTGAAATTAACGAATCAAAATACCACAGCGAGTAAATTCTAGAAAAAAAAATACAAAACTATATTGTTTTCCGTTTCGAACATTAGTTTTCGAGATATGAACTTTCAAAGTGACCAATTATAGATTACCATTAAACGACTTATGTTTGTGAATCGCCAAGTGCGATCATTAACATTTACCAATGAAAACACTCAGACAGGCAGCCGTTTAACCACAATCTATAATTGATCTTTATATATAAAAACAACTGTTCGAAAAAAAAAGAAAAAAAATAAAAAATATTTATTCTTTTCGATAACTTACTTGCTGTAGCATTTTGAGATTCGCGAATTTCGGAATCTTTTAGAGGAGCATCTGTAAAATCACTTGTGTATTATATAATTATTGAATGCGATTATCATTATATATAGGATTTTATATACACGACTATATACTTTCCATTTATTGATGAAAGTGAATCCGCTCCATTACTTATGTTCGCCGTGACTTATCAGAGCTTCTTTTTCGCATGCTCTCTCGGAAATTTAATGTTGCGTTCGAAACAATCCAGTTTCTCGGGCAGGGCAGTCTCTCTCCTATTCTTCTATATTGCTGCATCTCTTCTGACAAAACGAATGTGCTGAACATTCGCTTATTTCTTCATTCTGTTTACATTTGCAACTTGCGAACGAAAAAATCTCGTTCAGAGGAATATAGTAGATCCTAAAGCTAGATCGGATAATCTACCAAGTGTTTGGTACCACATCATGGGACCTAAATAATTTAAAATTTGGGTTATAAGATGCGCACGATGTAACGTAGTGTACACCAATGACATATACGAAAACCAGTGCGAGACATTGGCAACTTTAAGGCCCCGATTCTATGTAAGATTAACTTTAATCTCGGTTCAATTTACATACTACCTTTTTCTATCAATATAGTTTGATTTTAATTTTGGTTTAACGAATTATTCTTTTTCCAATTCTAAGAATTAAAAAAGGATTAGGAGTAAGTTGAACAGAGGTGAAGGCGACGAACCACTTAATGCTACGAATGCTTTAAAGCATTTTTTAATTGATCAATTAATAAAATTCTTTCTTTCGATTGGTCAATCAAATTTCGAAGCATTTGTAGTGTCAAGTGGACCGCCTCCTAAAGTGATGCTACATACAAATGCTGCGAAGTATACTCTAGATTGATTAATTCGTAAGATCCTTTCATTCGAAGAATCAAATACTTCAAAACATTTTTAGTGAGACTTTGACCATACCTAAAGTTAATCTATATTGGTAGAAACGGCAATAAGTACTCGCGATATACTAATCTGTTGTGGAATTCTCACGTTTTATCGACAATTGTCACCATCATTAACTAGCGACAGTTAATGAGAGTTGCGTTTTCTTCCTTGTTCTGCTATTGGCTGTCGTTAGCGACAATCATCGATAAGACGTTTAGAAAATCCCAGTACTGATGCAAATTCAGATATCAAAATACAGTGCACTAAAACTAGTATGCAGATTCTTGATAAAGATACTTCAACAGGAAGGAGTATGTCTAGTTCTTTCGGAAAGTCGAGTTTTACTATTTTTTTTTTGCAGTGTTATATATTTGTGTTCAATTGTACAACCAACTCGTTTACATACAACATATATACGTATCTTATTCCGTAATAAATTGCTCGTATTAAAACTCAAAGTATATAATCATAATATGGAGCAATGATTAATCCGTTTTCAATAACGTTCTATCAAGATGTTCGACTTGAAGTTTACATTAGTGATTTTGTGTCTTTAATTATTACAAGGATTATTTTAATTATTACGATAATCAAAGACAATGAAAGTATTGCTGTTAGGCATTCGAATATATGAGCGACCATCTGCTAATCTTTTATAGGGAATTTTTTAAATACATTTTTCCCTCATTTTCGTTTCAATCTAATTCTGAATGTTTTTCCAAAATGTACACTATTGAAAAAAAAAAAAGATACATATCCAAATGATAATGAAAAGCCACTTGCCAATTATATTGTATATATGTAGCCTCTAAATGAGTACTTATTGCATGTTGATGAACTGAAATATAACTATAATTATTTACTAACATAAGAATATATGCATTAACTAATGTTTAAACTAAATATTTATAACCTATTTGACATTTTCCCTTTGGAAATAATATCAAATTTTTTTAAATGTCAACAAAATTTAACGAGTGAATCATTATAGTAGTTATTACGTATAGTTGAAACAACTGCTATTTAAATTCAATTCAATTCATGTTTAAATCAGATTAATTTTAAATTACTGGAAAAAAATAAGATTACATTAAAAAAAATAGAAGTTTTGACATTACAAATATTTATATGTGAATAATAGAAGAGATTGGCACTACAAAACTACAAGTGTCTCGACGTGCCTCATCGGTCAATCGGTCGATTAGCCAGAGTACGGGCGATGGAACGAAAGCGACTATATCACAGAGAAGCAGCGATGGTGGCGGTAACAGATCCTAACTACCAAATCTTAGCAGCAATGGCTCTCTGCATTAAAACGTTCTTGCTTCGCTGTTTCATGCGCTCAATGAAGTACTCCTTGCCTTCCAGGTTATCATCGACAGGTTTGACTCCGTCAGTCTGGCAACAAACGAGAGTTAGTTGGCTCGTGGCGTGTTCTCTCGTGGCTGATCATCATCATTATTTTCTTCATGTTATTCCTCGTTTTTATCATCAATCAGGTTATCATCATCATCGTAAAGATGAGATTATCATTTCGTAGGTTGAAACCTGAAGTCTAACCAACCTTGGTACTAGCTGCATCGCCCCCCTCTCCCTCTCCCCACCTCTCATAGTCGTCATCGTCCCTCTCTTCTCCTTCGCTCAAGGGCCCAGCTTGTCTCTTGTTAGGTGGCACGGTTGTGCCACCGCTACCACTCTGTTGATGTTCAATGTCGTCGCCTCCTTCGAGCATCTTGTTGATCTTCTCCTTTGCTTCGTCAACCTTCCTCATTGGATCCGGTGAATAACTGCGATCGCTATATCGATCACGCGACGAAGCACGACGGTCCCTGAAGTCCCGTCTGTCGCGAAAATCACGGAAGCCTTGTTTATTATGAAAGAATCTACCACCACGATTACCGCGACCGCCTCGACCACCGCGATTGTTAAAACCACGACGATTACCGAAACGATTATTATGTTGATTGTTGTAGAAGCGATTTCGATTCTGGAAATTGTTGCCACCACCACGATGATTCGGATTGTTGAAACCTTGAAAACGTGGCTTGTAGTACGTGCCGCGGTTGTTGTATGGTCGGAATTGCCTCTTGCGATAGTAACCCCGATCACCCGACCTACTGCGGCTACGACTTCTGGTGTATGACCTAGATCTTGATCGTGATCGCGATCTACTGTATGTACCCGAAGGAGATCTGCTGTACTTCCTCTCATAACTGCCAGATCGTCGATTCGAATATGAACGTGAGCGACTGCGTCTTGGTGATCGTGATCTAGACGATCCGGAACTAGAGGCACTGCGAGATCGACTACGCGAACGTTTTCCTGGACGATCCCTGCTCATTCGTTTACTCATGCCGCCTCTGCTGCTCGATTCGCGTTTCTTCGGAGTTTGTCGGTGCTGACGTTCAGTCTCACTGTCGGAATCGGTTCTTGGACCTTTGGCTTGAGCCTTTGCCGTTGGCGGAGGACGCGGTGGTTCCGGTGGATGTCCAGTTCCGCTATTTTGACCGATCGGTTGGAATTTGCCGCCCAAATTGTTGGTAGAGGCAAACTTGGTCGGTGTAGTTTGTGACACAGATATAGTAGAATCCTTGTACGATTGGAATTTGTTCTGCGGTTGCGGTGTAGGATATTTGACCGGCGCTTGCTTTGGCATTGGAGGCTCTTTCGGTAGCGGTGGTGGTGGTGTCGGTGTAGGTTGCGGTGGCGGTGCTCTTTTCTCAGCAAGTTCGCGTTGCATTTGCTTTCGTATATTCAAAGATTTCTCAAGAGCCGCACGTTGTATTCTTTCTTCCAATTCATTATCATCATCCTCGTCGCTATCCACAAAGACATTAGATTGTACTTTCTTGTTATCTGGTTGGACATCTTGCCATTTTTGTGAAGAAACGTCCTTTTGTCTGAAATCATGCATAAATGTAAATTTGCAGCAAAGTAAAATATGAAACAATATCATTCTATCTTACAAATTATATTTTAATGTAAAATTATATTACATACATCTTTAATTACTTACCTAGCAGCTTGTGCAGCCTTCCATTTAGCATTTAATGCAGCAGTGTCTAGGGTAGGAAGTTTCGGTTCGGGATGAATCAATTGGGATTCTTGTTCAAATATGTCTGTTAGTGGCTTCCTCTGGATTTCTGCAAACATTTTAAACAATTATGGTGAGATCGTACATCGTTATATTTTAATATACATTTTATGAATATACACACCTTTTCTCTGTTGCGCAGTCATTGGTACCCTGGATTCTCGCTCGTGATATGCCTTCGAAGCTTCGTCTCTTTCCCTCTCTCTACGCAGCTCCTCCTCCTTGCGTGAACTTTCAGCGAGCTTCTCCGCGTTGCTAAGAGGGGAAGTTATGTCATTATACTGTGCTACATACCTAGTAAATATAAAAACATAAGTAGAATACGATGTCTGACGATCGCGTGATTTCCGTTTGCGATAGCTGAGGATATGAAAACAGCGTAAATAAAAATTGTACAACACGAGTTGAAATCAAACTGCTTAACTGGAAGGTAATTAAAAAAATATTAAATCCATTATTACGACAAAATTCTAACAATGATTCCAACCTTTTAAGCGCCGCACAGTCTTTCTCAACTTTCGCATAATAAGCACTAAGCTTGGATTCTAACTGTTCCAAATCCGGCAAAGATGATTTTCTCAATGCTTCTAAATCTCGTTCAAGTTTGTCCTTGTTTTTACGCTTTTTTCGTTCTTCCTTCTTCTTCTTCTTACGACTCTTCTTGTCCTCCTTTTCCTTATCTTTCCCCTTCTTTTCTTTCTTCTTTTTCTTCTTCATTTTTTCGCTTTCAGAATGTTTCTTTTCCTTTTCTCTTTCTCTCTTCCATCTTGCTGTCTCTTCTAAGAATTTTCTTACCTGTTCATAAATATAACATCATGAATTAATATTTATGTTACAAACTTTGAAATATGCAAGTAAGTAAACTCATAAATTTATACTTGCCTTATCTTCATAATCAGAATCGTCCTTGGTTTGCTCAAGAAACTTGCGTACTTTAATTTCGTAGTCATCCATTTTCTCACGCGCATTTGTGGTGTAAGAGGCCGGTGCGATAGTATCGTGAGTAGTGGCAGCTGCAGCAGGAGGATTGTTATACTGAGCCATTCGCTTACTAAGTGGCGAAAGCGAACTGCGATGATCTTTCTTATGTTTGCGTTTACGATTTGGTGATCGAGAAGCCGATCGTGAGCTTCCTGATGATGATGAGCTGCTCGAGTCTGAACTCGAAGAGGTCGAAGATCCGGTGGATGAAGAACTTGAGGAGGAACTCCATCTTTGTCTTTTCTTTGATCTAGATTTTCTTTCCTTTTTGCGTTTCTTTTTTTCTTTTTTATTTTCTGCAACGTCATTCTCGGTGTCAAAGTTCTTAAAAGTATCCAGAGGGTTCAGTGACGACGTGAGAGTCTTAGATTTGATGTATTCAATGGAATTTCGGGCTTCCTCATGATATGGCGCAATCGCCAAACAATTTTCATATGCTTTTTGAGCATCTTCGTATTTCTTCTCATCTTCATAACTGCGTCCTAGAGCAACCAGTGTTTCCGCCATATATTTACGAGCATTCGCATGTGTCTGATTTAATTTTAAGGCTGTCTCAAAGTCGTCGATCGCTTTCTTGAAACTTCCACTGTTTGCATATCTGTAATAGTATATTAAACACGTTTGTGCATACATTAACATAATTAAACGCACGTATGTAATTTTCAGTCAGAAACTTACAATGCTCCTCGAGCGACCAAACCCTCAACGTTGCGAGGATCGACAGTAAGTGCTTTATTGAGACACTGGAAAGCTTCGGAATGACGACCGGCCTTGAAATGATCTATTCCCTCAGCGACACTTCGGAATGCCCACTTGCTTGCTTGTGCTTGTCGCAATTCAGTAGCGTATTCATTTGGTGGAAATCTCTCTCTGCATATCAATAAATAAACATAATCAGGAACATAATATAGTCTGCATTTTATTTGATGCTCATAACATTCTTGAAATAATTTCATCCTTGTTTGTTAAGTATCAAACAAGGATCAATGATGCTCACAAACGTTATGAGCGTCAAATGAAACTGACCTATAAAGTAATTGAGTTTGTCTATCAATAAATGAGTGTATATACAGAGTGCGACATTTAAATCGTTCTAGGCGATCTCAGAAACTAAGAGAGATGATACAGAAAAAAATTGTATATAAGTTGAAAATAATTCGACTTCAGCTACAAGAATATGCAATAAAAAATAGTGGTGCCTATTTAAAAAAAAACTCATGTTGCTCTTGATTAACCATAATAATATACAAAATCTATTATTTCCACTTTCTTTCCACCAAGAAAACACCTACAACTTTTATATAAAACTTTTTCTTGTATTATATAGCGTATTCAACTTATTGTTTCAACCCGACTCCAAGTCAATAGTCTGTTCCAGAGCCTTCCAAATGGTCACGTGATCGTGTCCCTACCAAGATTTCAACGGTAAGCAGGCCCCTCTCGAATGTTACCCCCTTCAACGCTACCTTCCAATCTTCCCGCCACGTGTGTTCAGAGCCGTCGCAAACAAGTAGGCAAGTATGCAAATATAATTCTTAGACTCAATAAAAATTCCAAACGAAAATAAAATAAGTCACAAATATGGCTTCTTTTACTTTTGTCTCTTTCTCGGTATACATATCTGTCTTTCGATGAAACCGCGCTTGATCGCTATACGAAATAATACGCCGTGTCGCCGCGCCAGTACACAGCCACGAATAGAGAAGCATTGAACTCATGGTAGGGGACAAGCACGAGCGGGCGAAAGGCGAGGGGATTTGGGGCACGCGGTGCCAGAGTTGGAAGGCTCGAGTCGAATACACTATTAGTTTCTGAGATATCCGCCTGGGACGAATAAAATGTCCCTTCTGATACATGTATATGTGTGTATGTGTGTGTGTGTGCGTCGAAGCATTTTATTCATTCCAGGCGGATATCTCATACATACATATGTAGATGTATGTTTATTTAAATATATAAATTTTTGGCTATGTTTACCTTAATCCAACCATATTGGAATGATTTCCTTGTCCGAGACCGATTAAGTCGCACAGATATTTTATGTTGTTTGGATTGTTGAAGCCAGTACTATTCTCCAACAGCGTTTCATAAGTCTGACCTTTGTTGTCGATCGCTTTCCTACACCACAGAAAAAAATACCTAGTTATCAAATATTGCATATATTATGGTGACCTTTGCCAAAGAGGAAACCAAAGCTACTTCGTTAACGGTAAAACTAAAGACTTGATAATCATGACAGCCGAGTCCTTATTGATCCTGTCCATAAAAAACATCGCCCATTTGGCAATTCGTATGCGCCTGCTCTTCGACATCTTGTCGTATTCCATATACTTTTCTGCTGTGTAAGCACATGCATACGTGTGTGCATTATTTGCTGTAGTCTTCCCACATACACATATAATAAAGTATAATTATTCATTTATTCCTGCATAATGGTGATTCTTCACTTCGATCTGCATGTATTAATCAATGATACAACACTAATGCCAAAAGTGCTTTAAATACTAATTCGATTCTTCTTGATTGCATTATAGAATATTATACAACTTTTGGTATTAGAATCGTTCAAAATCTACGTTTATACCGTTAAGAAGCAGCAGGGGTCCGAAACTGGGATACGGTGCAGAAGGTAAGATTCCTTTTTTTATTAACAAATATAATCTCAATGTTATAAATTTACATTGGTAACGCAACCTCAGTATTATGTAAACTCGTCTCTCACCTTTCACCGTTAAGACGCATATTTCTAGTATTTTGTAATCAGAGGATTTTTTTTTCTCAACATAAAAGCACACGGCCTATCATCAATCGATGGTGTGGTTTCGGTTTTTACAAGTTTTTTTGGTGCGATAAAATAAATAACCCTAGGATAGGTTGGGAGCCACGCCTGATATATTATCTTCCAAGGCGGACCAAAAAAATTTTTTAAGATGTAGAAGTTTCGTCTGTTTGCATTTTGTGATGTCAATTATCAATATGACATCACTTTTTTTTATTTGTCAATATAAGCTGTAAGTTTAAACATTAAGGCATTATTATGATAAGGCGCGATTCTTTTGAGGATTAAAAGTAAAAAGGTTTTTGGGCGATTAAGACTCGAGTTGTTTGGTCTCTGCTTCAAATCTCATAATATTTCCTCTATAGATTATAAATCTATTCCACCTTACCTTCAACAACGAAAATTACGATCGAACATGAAAATATGGATACCTCTTGCTACGATACACGATTTGCGCAAAAAGATTATATTAGTATACATTTTAAAAGAATACAATAACATACATATAGATATATATATACTTGATATCTTTATAAGAGACCAAACAACTTTAAATCAGTGTTATACCTACCGTCTGTTGCATTCATTTTGACCGCTCAAGGCTCAATGTCTCATACTGGAAATTCAATCTCAAAAGTCATTTGCGCCATAGTCTGGCTGGTGCTTTGAGAGTAATATATCACAAACGTAGAGAGAATATGTGCGCAATAGAGCCATGTCAACCAATGCTCAAGGTTTGAATTCATTTGTATCACATTAGAAATTCATCATCATACTGACTATCAACTTTTTACGTTACATAGAGTGTCTGGCACCTAAATTCATAAAAATGTGTAAGAGGAATCAAAACTAATTCACCTAATTTTGTTAGTATCAGTGCTTCTGTTAAAAAGTTCGCCCTTCTTTTTTCACCATGCCATATTATTCTTACCTTCAATTTATATTTATAAAAAAAAATAAAAATAAAAAAAAAAATCAAAGACAAACTGAAACGAACAAAACATGACAAATTATATATGTAATAAATCTATTGTTATATAGAACAATAGACAATTAAAAGAAAAAAATCAGTATGGACTTTAGATCTAAATATACCACATTTAATTTCAATATATCACAATTAATTAAAAAAAAATTCTATTTCAGAGTGCAAATACTCTTACATACAGTAATACATAACGAACAAAAGTATGACATCACAAAATGCTCTCATTGTTTATTATGTGAATAGAACATCCCCTGGAGATACATAGTCAACTTACAAGAGTTAGTGAAGCATATTATGGATTCGGTAGACTTGCAATTACATGTAGTCAGTTTATTGTGTTAACTTACTTGTAGGCTTCTGGAAGATCATCGGAATGGATAAGCCCCATAGATGGGTGTGGTGCTTGCCCTTCCCGGGCAGGTACGTTCATAACTGCAACAACTCGTTCGGCTTCAACGTTAACTTCACTGACTACGACGCAGACGAGATCATTTGCCATGTAGCCTCTTGTAACACCTTTCTTGTCCACCGCCGGCACAGTGGCCGTATTTAGTATTAGTGCCTAATAAACACAACATAAAAAAATCTGTTATTAAATACAAATAAAAGATATAGTTATGTATCTAAATAAGTTGGCTAATTGCGAGTACTCGAAAGATTATTGGTCACAATATAGCGACTGAACCATTACATTTCCGAATAGGTTCAATCGATAGCTTAGGCTTGATTTGAAATATATTAAACATGATACATAAATCACTAGAAAGCAATATTTTTAAGTTGACATGTCGACATACCTTAACTCCTAATTCAGTAACAACTCTAGGACAGTCACTGCAGTTACAAAGCACCTTCAGAAGAAGACCTGCGGCGCTTTTACCCATTACTTGTGCGAATATCACATCCCCAATTACTAAACTCTATAAATTAAATAAGCAATATCAAATTAGAATTGCCATAAGATTACTTAGAAATTAATTAATTATTGCATTCGTTTCCTAATTCGTATATCATTTACCTCCAAAAAATTACGGATACGTTGAGACTTCTCCATAGTGACAAAAGTATCAAGTGCAGGCACTGTAGCATAAAATTCTGAAACAATACATGGATATTACACGACATTGTGTAATATTAGGTACATTGCGTTTAATGGAAAAAAAATATACACACACATGACATTGAAAAATTATTACCTTCATCTGCCAACTCTGGCTTGTTACTGTCTGAAGATTTCTCCAAGTTTGCTTTATCGTACAGGTCATCAGCTTTTTTAGTGAGAAACTGTTGAAGCTTTAGACGTTTGCCTCTATCTCCAAAGCTGTAAAGTATAATTTTAACAAAAGAATGACAACAGATTCCAGATAGTATATCTGCATCTAGATAATTTCAAATATGTAGTTGACATATACCTCAGAGTTTTTTGCCGTTGTTGATAGATTTCAAAGCTAGGATCCTTGAGATTGAGCATGACTAGCTCATTTTCGTTGCGTTCTCCTTCCCATACTTTCTGCAACTGCTGACCATGGTAGTTCAACGCTTGCGCTACTAGACGCGCATCCATTGATTCCATTCTCGCTCAGCAAAGAGACGAACCTAATCTGCAAGACTATGAAAATCGTCGCGTTCGAATTATTCATGCCCTTCGATCGCAACAATGAGAACATTCAAGTATGTCCATTATATTATGTGTCCAACAAAAAATAAAGACACAGGTATATCGGCACATTGTTACATGGAGGCATCTCTAACCGTTCTCTCATGCATAAAAAAAACCCTTTTGAGCGTACGACATCCAATGACCAAGGCAACGTGGTGTCCGCTGAACGAACCGTAGTCCAGCAAATTTCTTAAAAGTTACCCATCTCACACGTCTCTATTTATTACCGCAGGCACAGTCGAGTAAACGTCTGGCGGTACTTGTGTGGAACTACTGGAAGGTCACAGGCATTTTTGGCGCGTCATCACGCTCTCCGGAAACAAAGCGACCACGCCATCAGCGAAACTTTCTATCATCCAACCTCGTGTCGAGGTAAGCATGCTCCTCGGGTATATTGACTACATATGGAAGTGTTGTCGCAGTTAATTCACTACAACATGGTATATATATATATATATATATATGTATACCACGTTGTCGTATATATATATGTAGGCAAGATACGCGAGCTATATTGATTTCTCCTCCTCGACAAGATGGTCGTTGAAAATCCGAGGGATTACGGGAACGGCATCGGGCGCCATGACGCATCGATTTCTCTCGCCGTTGTCGAATCCGCCACCTTTCCAACGCACGTTTCTCGACCGCCCGTAACCAGATATTACGCGAGTGTTACTTACCGCTCACCTCGGCGTTTTATGTGCCAAGAAGAGAATCCAGTAAAGAAACTCGGGCAAGAATTACGCCGCGCTACGTGACATCGTCGGCAGCGAACAAACGCGAGCAGATACGTCGAAGAACGTCGCACGATTCACGGATTGTGACGCGGCGGAAACGATGATGGTGCGAAACGATCTTGCGGCGCATGCGCAACACAAAGCTACCTTTATCGAACGTCGTCGAATGTGCTCGAATGCCAGCAGCCGAACCAAGCCAACCGCCCACACACATATAAGCGTATCGTGGCGTGCCGCGCCCCACATGACGAAATAATTCTTACCAAATCTCTTGGAGTGCTAATCTAGCGGCACGTAGATTAGTATTCATAATCGGTTCTTATACATATTTAAGGCCATAAATACAGTCTTAGGGTGCTTTCCATCTCATCCTTGTTTATCATTGGCGAACAACAAGGATGTAATGATGTACCGTGAAAGGCACCCTTAAGTCCATTTCACAACTCATTAACTCTTAACTAAGGTTTAACTTATTCTTCTTCTTCTTCTAATTGGAAAGAGATGAGAAATAAGTTGAATCTCGGTTAAGCGTTAACCGTAAGTTGTGAAACTGAGCCTTAAGCTATCATAAACCAATGGCTGCGTTTAGCAGAAAGAAAACTAATCTGTTAGCGCTTAATAATTCTTCAATATAATTGGTTCCTACACTTAGATCCGGTGAAGAACTAAAGGCAAGAACCAATCATATTAAAGAATCACTAAGCTGATTAGTTTTCTCTGCTACACGCAGCCAATTAGAACCGTAACTACAGATACAAACATTATTCTATCTTCTTTGATAGAACTGCCAAACAGATGTACAAGTTGTGCACAAAGGCGTATTCACAAAGAGGGCACCAAATTAAATTTTAAAAATCAATTCTCTATTCCTGTAACACGAATTGCATGTTCTCGCTCTTGTTAGATTTCTTCCAAAACGTGTACTGTATATTTAAAGAAATATTTTTGTTTCAGGGGACTGTAAATTGTTTCTAGAGCCGAAATGTAAAAAATAAAAATTCTTACCACTAAGTTGATCTAAGTTTTTCACTTTTCACGTTTGTCCTAGAGAAAATCTTATAGATCAGTATACAATCCTGATTCAAAAATGGCTCTGTATGTACTGAAAGATTTTAACGGCATCGAAAAATAAACTATCCGATCAATGGTTTCAAATTTTGGCGACACGATTTCTCTAAAAATTGCTCTTTAAAAATATTTAAAAAATAGTTAAGAGTTTAAAAGATAAATAAAAATATTATGTACAACGTGCGATAAAATTCTTTTTACATAAAGTCATCATATGCGTCAGCGATTGCCACGCATTTTGGAATTCAATGAATAAAAAAAAAGAACAATACTTGTCTCCTAAAAGAAAAGTAGCCCAAATTACATTAAGACGATCTTGAAATAATATATATGATTTTCTAAACTGCGCGACTCAAGGACAAATGCAGCTGGAATGGAATAACTCATGTTTTAACAATATAATAATTTAATATATAAATGATACGTTTCATAACAATCGAGAATTTGCAATAATAAATGATAACACAGCAAAGATACAAAATATTTCTTGTTTTACAACTGGTAAAATAAGTACAACAGATATTGTCCTGTTTTATATTGGAAAAATTTAACAAGCTAGCTGAGGAACGCATTCAATAATAATTCAGTCTTATCTAAGTCTTGTGTATACCTAATAAGTGACATTTTACAATATATTGTCATTTCTCGTTATCTTTTAATAAAAATAAACAAATATTCCTATTGTCGGCTATAAGATATTATAATTTTAAATTATCTATATATAATATATCTATATATAATATATTATTCCTGCAGACATTCTAAAAAATTTATTCCTTATGGAAAGTGATTCTCAGGCATTCGCCTCTCATCACATTGGTTCGTGAAATATTCACGCGAAATTTTATCGTAACCATAAGTTATTTATTGGCCTACATAAATTATCAATCACACAAGAGAGATGTATATAAACATTCTTATTTCTTTCATTAACTTTTCTTCTTGATCTTTTCTTTGCTCTTTACATCCACGTTCCAGTAATAAAGAAGCTGTGTTACTATTACAGCGTTTGCTAAAGTGGAACACACGTACATTAATATCATAGTGGTATCACCAGTTTCTTGAATAGAGGTAAAAATTCTGGCAAGAGAACCGAAGAACAGCATGAAACATGTTGCTGCCGATAACTGGCCGGTATTTCCATTGGTATAATTTGTATAAGCTTGCATAAACTGTAACGCCATATAAAATCATGAATTAATATATTTGCAATATATTAATCCAGTGAGATAAGATTAACAAATTCTCAAAAGTAGTTATAGTTATGATAATGTGATTTCTTACCTTACTCATAAGAACAATGGGTATATTCATGGCTTGACATGCCCAGAGAACACTGATGGGTGTGAATCTACTATTAGCAATAGAAATCACTGCTATATAAGTAGAAAGGAATGTGATTGCTTTCGCTGTGTCTCCATTATAATGCATTACTAGGATTGCGATGATCAAAGTTTGAAGTCCTAAAAATACTCCATCTCCCCAGGCACTGAAATTAATACCAATATAAATAAAAATAAATGTGTGTAAAAACAGAAAATTTTGTATGTTTACACATACGTACACAACTTTTGTGTTTAAAAATTATTCACCTAAATGGAAATCTACTGCAGAAACTATAGGAAGACATTGCGGTGATAGCAAATAAATCCAATAATATACTGAAGATGTTGATTCCCTCGCCACTTTTACCTTTTAGAATTTTTACAATTTGAGGTACTTTCACTAAAAAGAAAAAACAGTATAGTTAGATAAGGCCTAAGGTAAGAACATTTTTAGGAAACATGAAATAAGAACATATCTAGACAAAGCATTGAGATAAGAGTATATTTAAATAAAATATAAAATGCTATACACGAAATAGTTACATACATAACTACCCTGATAGCAAAATGTTAGCAATTTGAGGCCAAATTGGTAACAAACTTGATCAAATTTTGCCTACAAAACTATAGCCATCTGCATTTGGCTATGGATTTGTCGATAAAGCCTGCTGATAGGCTATGCCAGCAATTTGGGAACAGAAATCGAGCAGAGTTTGTTCAAATCAGATTCTCGAATCAGATTCACATGTTTCATACATAAATATATATAATTGTATATAATTATATAAAAAATTAACATATTTTATATACAATTATATATAATTATATATAAAATATGTTCATTTATATAACATTTTTTCCCAGGATTTACATTAATAATACATAAAAAAACTATATATTATTTCTTATGATAATTACACATAAGATTGTAGTTGTTAAATAAAATACTTTAATTTATATATTTTTGAAGCAACATGAAGTAAATATCTTTATATTTAAAACCTAACATACTAACCAAGAAAGGAACCTCCAATGATGCCCAGTCCTAGAGCTTTGCTCAATGTTGTCTTGAAGCATCCGACTGAAATATTTCCAAGATGATCATATTTTACGCTCTTGTATGTGTGATTATTAAAAAATTTCATTTTTAATCCCAACGATTTCACAAGTTATCAACAAATTTGAATGTGACATATACAAAACAGTCAAACATCGCGCAACAATAACTAAAATTACATATATAAGACAAATAGTTCAATTTTTAATAAGATTAATTAATAGTCACTCATTTAAACTCGAGTATAATTTAAATTTTTAAATGTCGGAAACATTACAGCTTTCATGTCAGAAATAAAATGTCGCTGAAGAATCGTAAAAAAGCTTGCGATAAAAATAAAATGTAATAATATCGGAGCAAACATACCGTGGAAAAAATTGAACTTATCAAAGTACTCCTTTATACATTCCTGAGTAAACAAAAATAATGTCGCTTTTCTGATATATTGTGCCATATTGCCACAATTTGTTTCGTCTTCATCGACTGCAATGTACTATTTCGCGATGTACATGCACGTGGAATGCAATAAGAGGCTCAGGTCAGACGTCCGAGAAATCTTGATCTTCCGTTATCAGTTTCAATCAACCAGTGATAAGCGACAAAAACTATTCTAAATGCAAGCCAATGCTAAGTGCTAACACTGCCAACTCACATTATTGGCGCTCACGACACCAGTAGGAATGTTTATCAGTTACATAGAATAACTTTTTGAGTGATCTCTCGGATGGTAATAAGATTGTGTTCCAAAATTTACTGCTAGCACTGAAAATCTATAGTGCACGTGACGTAAACTGTAGCATTTTCAGTGCTGGCAGTAAATTTCGAATACAGCTCAGAACAAAGCACGAAAAAAAAATCGAGTTTTTTTGTTTCGAAATAGAAATTAAGTCAAAATCTTATTTATTTAGCTGATTTATTACATTGATTTATTATAAGTTTTTATTGATTATTGTTCATAGCTACTAATTATAAAAATAATAAAATCATCTTGATCATTTATATAAGCAAAATATAGCAGATAAATAATTTAAAATATAGAAATTATTGAAAGTATTAACACCGACGAGATACTATTAAAGACTGTCAATCCTGGGCAAATTTTCGACGGTATAAAAAGGGTCAGAAGATAATTGAAGAACGCTGACATTATCGACAATTGATATAAATTTGCTATTATTAACATAAATATTTGGTTCATACATTATTAAATTCATGATTTTTTATTACATAAATATTCCATAAATAAATATGCATACTTGTAATAATATTCTATATATTGCAGAAAAATTACAGTTTTTTTCTGCATTTATCATCTCTGTTGATAATCAAACTTTGATAATAGCACTAAAATCACAATTTTAAAGAAAAATCGAGTATTATTGAATTCTAAATGCATAAATATGTCCACTAAACTAATAAATCATAAAATTAGTACAATATTTTCAGTTTTTAACTCTTAATTACTTACAATATTCACAAGGACGCTAACTCCCGTAAGGATGTCGGTCTTTAATAGTATCTCGTCGGTGGTATTAGTCTTCATTTTTGCTACAATTAGACTCTGCACCCAATGGAAGAAATATTAGAAATAAAAATAAATATTAAGATTTCAATCTATCAGAAATTTTATATTCTAGTGTAACTGATATCTGTTAGATCGAAATCTTAATATTTATTCCTATTCTTAATATTTGTTCTATTGTGCGCAGATCCTTATATTGTTCAATTGACGAGAATATTACATTTAAATATTATTCTCAGTAATATTGATATAAGAACGCGTTATATAAAAATCCCAGTAAAATTTTTTATGTATGAATATGTATAAACACATATTTATACATAAATACGTATAAATATTCATAAACATATATAATTATATTCTATAAACGCAAAATATTCCTAGTATGTTATATAAATATTATTAAAAAAATTAAAATAAGTTATTATAATATTTTGAGAACATTATATAATATATTTTTAAATATTATATAAGAGTATTCTATGGATGTTATATGTTCACTCTCCCTCTCTCTCTCTCTCTTATATAAATATCCTTGATATTATTTATTTATTTTTAATTACACTAAAAAGTAATTTTGCAAAAAAAACCCTTAGAAAAAAAAGAACTGATTAGTGTCCCAATAAACTAATTAGCTCTATAAATTCTCTCAATAACTAATGATACTGCATCAGTAAATGATAAAATATCGTCA
This sequence comes from Trachymyrmex septentrionalis, assembly GCF_001594115.1. NCBI lineage: Eukaryota > Metazoa > Arthropoda > Insecta > Hymenoptera > Formicidae > Trachymyrmex > Trachymyrmex septentrionalis. Next base: position 4,295,431 of record NW_017304758.1, read on the forward strand.
GTTAATGTATAATTAAACAGTTTATAGGAACGCTATAATCAGTTCTTTTTCTTAAAAAAAAGGTTGTATGAACATGTATGAACCTATTTCATATAAAATTATATTTAAGAATATTTATACATATTTATACATATCTATACATATTCATGCATGACAAATTTTTTATTAGGAATGCATTCTCAGCTAACGCTAAATATTCCTAAAATATTTATAAAAGGTTCCTAAAATCTCCAAAAAACATTTCGAGAGTATTCCGGAATAATTACGAAATGTTTACCGAATTAAGAGCAATATTCATAAATATCGATCAAAAATTCCATTTATATATATATCGTTACATATTCCGAGAATGTTCCATATATTTTAAATTTTTCCAAAAATTCCTGATCTCGTCGTCCCTGAATAAGTTTTTAACCCTTAATCGGTTCAACATTTCGCATTATTATAATAATTTATAAGTACGATTTTACTTACGTTTTGAGAACACGATACTCATTGTCAGAGCTAAGTTTGGCTGGGAGGCGCGCCTAATTAAGAGTTAAACCAAATTTTGCTTTTAAAACATACATTACATTTTCACCTTGGAGCTCAATTTTGAGGTTTACTTTACAGGTTACTTTTATTTTATTTTTTTTTTTTTTTCATTAGTTACGTAATAACAGTATCTGGGAGAGTTTCTGCAACTCGTATAAAACCGGAAAGGTAAGATTTCATGATACAAAGAAGAATAGGAGCTTAGAAGAGGCGTTTTAATTCTAGAGTAGAAAAGAAAGGGGGGAAAAAACCCCGATATATGAAAAATTAAAAATGAAGCAAGGTATTATAACAAACCAGGAAAGATAAAAAATAAAGGTGGTTCTTCAACATAGCAAAGCAAGAGTAGGCAAGATAAAAATATCAGAGCATCGTATAAAACGACAGAAAGTGAGCGTAATCTATGGAAGTAGCGGAGTAAAAGATATTGATAAATGACATTTAATGCGAAACTATAGATCTTCTAGATCAGTACTGGGATTTACTTGCATATTTCGATCGAATTTCAGCTTGGTTCCTGCCGTTTGCTTCACCGACCGATCGGAATTTAGGCTGCGTGCGGATTGATAAAGAGGCAGGAACCAAGCTGAAAATCGGCCGAAATATGCAAGTAAATCCCAGCACTGTTTTAGATTATAATTCCCGACTTGTCGGAAAAGTGGATTTTGGTAATGGGCGTTATGCAAGCAAGAGATCATTCGAGCAATAACAGAATCAATAGGTTTTATACCTGATAGAGTGCGTAAATCAGTAATTAATGTATACCGAAGATTGGCAAGAATGATGCGTAGACAATTGTTCTGCACTCGCTGAAGACGATCCAAATGAGTATGAGATGTGACTCAACTTACAGTGGAGCTGTGTAGATTACTTTACAGGTGAAATGCTGCGCTCCTTATATTATTTCTCCCAGATGATTCTTATTAATGAGCTCTCCGTCACGTTATCTGTTCTTCCACGGTGGAAATGTGTATTGATCGTTCGCTTGCGATTTTCGATGTACGTGAAATATTCATACATTCATAAGATATTCATAAGAATATTTATATTATGAACATTTCATAATCATCAATATCAACATTTAAATATTTTGTAACAATTATGTCGGAATATTCGACACATTGGAAAAGACGAATCGAATTTTCTATGAATATTTAGATGGAGTATTTCAAGAAAAACAGATATCTGAAAGGCAGATAAGACAAAATTAATTTATTATTTGTAATAATAAATTATACTATCGCATACATTACATAGTATCTAAATAAATTTAATTAAAATTTAAATATATTAATCAGTGTTAGTCGAGTTATTTTGATAAAAATTAAAAAAAAATATCGAAGTTAGGAAAGCAAGCGATCAAATATATACGGTGTCCCTTTTAATACATTTGTATTTCTTTATGAAAATAGCAATATACATACATACAAAAATATATAATTAATATAAAAAAAAACACTCGCCTCGCAAAGTCGAGAGGTCACAGGTTCGAACTCTGACTGAGGTAATATTTTTCGCAATAGAGTCTTTATAGTTTTTCTAATTTAATGTAGAGGGGATTATTAGTATTTCAGATTGATCATATTGAATACACATATCTGAGATAAATTGATACTGAGAGAATTTAATACAGGAATGTCCGAATGTTTTGGCGCGCAATCGTATTTTAAATTTAACAAGGAGTATATTATTCGAAATATCGAATTTTAATTCATTGACGTTCGTACTTATAAAAATAGCAATTATATAATAATTAATAAAAAGTGTAATAAAAATGGATGTTTCGAAATTTTATCGCAATTTATTTTCATAGGATAAGCGGAAAGTTCATAAATAAAATTTTTTGGAGAACCGCACCGTCACTGTATTGAGAAACGCGACATTTTTATTACTAGGTCGTCAAAGGTCGCGCAACCTTGACATTCACTCTTGGTATAAATAATAATACACATTTACTTAAAAGTTAAATAAGACGTAGATAGTATCTCACTGGCATAAGATATGTCGTGAAAGAAATTTATGCATTGAAAAATAAGTTTAGATAATTAAAGGAAAAATTAAACAAAGATCCACGTAACGATACAACATATGTACATATGCGAAATTTTCAAACAGTAACTTTTGAACTTACTTTACTTTTTTATATGTAACTTTATTATTTTACGGTAATTATTTCATGAAAATTGGTTCATGTATGTGTATGTACATATTTGTATAAATATATATATGTACCTACATATACCTATACAAATTATTTTCACACATACACGCGATGATACGTAATCGGCAACTTCATCTTTTACTATCGCCGATGCTGCCCGTCAGCAACAGTAATATGTCAACCACATGGATTTTTTGTGTTTTTCCATTCTATTAATGTTTCGTTAATCAAATTCCTAAAAATTTCAGAGTATCGTGAGAGATCAACGCTGCGCTCGCGCGCGCCTTATCTCACACGCGATCAACGCTAAATTTAGTGTCAGAGACGGAATTTGGCCAGTTGCCGAAAATAGAGCCAGTTATCAAACGGAGATCGAGATTTATCCCCTCTTGCCCTCTCATAATTAGCGATACCAGGCCGAGCGAACGATTCATCAGGCTACCACCTGCCGCGACTTCTCCACGCGGTCACGGAGATGCAGCCGTGTAAGTAGGTCAGAGTGCATGCAAAGTCGAGGAACGAAGTGTGGTCCGATTAACCACGTGATCGCTTTGACTTCCTCGCCTATATTCCAACGGAGCCGGAGGTCGCACGGGGGTGTGCTGCGGGGGTGTGCGGAGGTGCCTGGTACGCTCTTCGTTGCGCTCTGCAACTACCACCCGTGAGGCTCACGTGTCCAGGAACGTTTCGTTTGCCATTATTGCCCAGGTTAACGCAATCGTTTACCTTGTTCATTGTATATGTACGCATCCCCCAAGTAACAATTAGAAAGTACTCGAGAGCATGTCTTATCACATATCGGATATCCTTACAGAAATCCGATACTTAATACCTACTGGAAGATAGTGTGTTTAATTTCGAATCTTAAAAATACTGAACAACAGTGCTCCTAATATTTAAAATAGTTATAATTAATTATTATTAATCAATAACAATTTAATACTTCCAAATAACAAGTTAATATTTTCAATATTAAATTTCTCCAAAAATGTATTAATTTCATTTATATAACAATTTTCAAATCGTAACTTTATAGTTTAATAGTATTTGGATGTTTTGTCAGAGATAAAAATTACTGAAAAAATCAATAGAAACCAATATCTTACTTCAAATAAGACTTATTTTCTGGTACATTAGAATTATTGTTTTACAAGGAAAAAAATGGACAAAGCAATCTTGTAAAGATTCTGTCACAATATAATTAAGGCAGCAAAGAGTTTCCTATGAATCGAACTTTTTCTCCAGTTAGTCTGAGCTGATTGGTTCCTTTTAATGGCTCGGGGGAGAAGCAAGAGAGATTTCATTAAACGATTTCCTCGATAACGCGACTAAGTATCAGTACGATCTTACTATTTCGATAAGGGGCGCCTTAAAACACCCCTGAGGCGCGCGCCTGCGAAATATCAGATTCTACCACCTCACTCGCGTGTGTCCACATCGTCGTCGTTCAGTCTTGCCTCCACTTCCATCCGGGAGTGTTTTTCATCTTCATCCGATAGTCTACCGATCTACCTCGCAACTACTAAATTCTTCACTTAATCCTCGAAACAACGGTCATTAATTGGTGTTGCAAACATTTACCCTTTGATATCTGCAAAGAATGTATTTATTGGGACAACAACGAGGATTCAACAGGTATCAGAAGTGGCGCAGTGAGCTTCTTTACAAGCTACTTGTAAAGACTATTAAGTTTCATTAAAAACCAAGCACATGTTCTTCATTCTCGCGTCATTCGCGTTAAATTATATTTTTGGGGGCGCGTTCAGATCCCCCATCCCCACCCTCTCCTTCCCGAGTGCTCTCCAGATATTATACTACCCTTATTTAATATTTAATAAATAACAGAGTTAAAATAATATGTGAGTGGTGTGTTTAGGTGGAAATCTGAACGTAGTTCTGGAATTTTTTTACATTAGTTAATTCTCACATATGATTGAGTCATTTATGTTGTGCACATTTTTTTCTTTGGAATACTAGGAGTATTAAATAATTAGTTATAACATTTATATACAATTTTTTAAATTAATACACAAACTTGCAAATACTTTTTAAAGATGTCAAAGTACAACTACACTAAAAATGTAAAAATCTTAATAATTTTTTAAAAATGATGACAATTAACATGAACGACTCATCGTCTACAGTATGGGACTGGAAAATTATCGTATGAACGAAGAGTTCGGATTAGTTTTATTAGAAATAATACGTACCTTTAGATCTGGTCTAATAAATTATGAATGTAAAAATATATTTGCAAAACCAGTTTCAGATTAAAACAACGGCACTTCCCTTGAGTATATCTTTTGCTGAAATCAATCGAAGCGATGAAGAACACGTGAAAATTAACGCATTTGCGCGGGAAGCTGTGTGGTAGATCCACTATATGAATGCCAAGGATGGGTTCTCTTCAAATCTGGAAAGTTCAAGCGAAGAAAAGAAAGACAAAAAAGAAAACATCGAGAATGAAGATGAAAATCCCGGAGAGGAAGTGGTGACAAAGACGGATGCGACAGATTGTGATATCAAATCCCTCAGAGGTTTGAAATATTCATATCAATAATCAAGAGAATAAGTATATAAATAATATACAATATTATAATCATATAAAATCGTGAAAAATTTTTGTTAAAGAGGAACCAGACTGTCTGAAAAACAAACAATGTGAGTCGTCTTTAGAACTGCCTTTAGAACCAACTCTTCACGAGCGATTTTTGCGTATTAAGCAAACCGTGAAGGACGCTATAGCTGCCCATCATACTTTTACGATTTACGGCAAGTCACGGGTCATTCGCGATTGCATGTTGAAGCGAGGATGGTGTGAGAAAATTTATCGCAAGAACAACGGCGGTAATAAATCACGTACAACTTTATAATTACTCTAATGGACGATTTTAGTTTTTGTTTTCAAGTGCAGCAAGGTGCAGCATTCTTCTACGTTGCAGTTTGAGCACAGTCACTCTCTTCATCCAGTCAGAAATGATTTGACTAATTATTTCTAGTACGTCTAATACGCCTTTGAATTGATAACAATGATTTCAGGTGATCAACATTTCAACGTCGATTCTAGCCCAGTGCTTCTACTGGCTGGTATCGGCGATCTAAAGGATCAGCAAAGTGAACGTTTATTGATATCGAGGATGCTCGCCAATCACACCGTTGACTTTCTGTGGAATACTGGGTCCGATTGGCCCGGATGGCCTGCCCAAGATAATAAAACTACTGTGTTCAATCGATATTGTCGAGCTGGCTTCACATCTAAGGTACATATCCGTGCATCAACTATTTTTAACTTTGATGAGGCATTAATTTTTACACTTAGAAAAAAGTGACAGTAACTATAAAGGTAACAATTATACAAGTTTCGTATGTAGAATTAATATATAGTTGAATAAACTATTTTATAGTTATAATAATAATAAGTATGCTGTCACCTTTATAAGTTTCAACCTCTGATTTTTCTTTGAACGCAGTTCGCGCATAATGTAAAACAATGATTTTTCTAATATTAGCAGCAGACTATTTGTGAATAATTTCTCTCAAAAGTTTTGGCGAACTTGACCTTTCGTAAAATTGCTTTTTTTTTAAGCATAGAGATGTTTGCAAAGATTGGCGAGAATGCACGCTTTTCGCGAGCGTGACGGCGATTGTTAGGAATAACTGCTGCATGTACTTCTTTGAAAATCAATTATTCAGGTGGGCTTGTGTTCAAGCGTCAAGCAAATGCACTGGTATTACGAAGCTGGAGTGGCTAACACTTTGTTTCCACGTTGCTACAACATATGTCAAAGCGACCAGATGCACGCTTTCGTCGAGGACTTTCGGTGAGAGTTTGCCGATGACTTAAAAAAAGAAAAACTACTTTTCAACTACATGTCCAAATTATGAAAATATTTAATATACATAATTGTTAATAATAAAAAAAACTGATCAAAGATGCTTCGTTAGACTCACAGGCTGTCTGAGTCTGTTAAAATGGTTGGTGGACAAAGTCAATGCCGAGGACGAAGACGTTGTGCGTTCACCAACCGGCACCGTGCCTCTCAAAGCTCTTGACTTCGCGATCAAAAGATGTAGCGACTATGTCAGCGCCCAATCACACGAGGACATTGATCAGGAAGGTGAAAAGGTTTGGTCTCATCAGTGGGATCAATTTATCAGTTGGTATTATCAGATAGTTCGCGATCAAGCTCTCTTCGTTCGCACCAACGTGCCCTTCAACGTAAGATATTTACTAGCAAATAATCTGTTTCTCTTCATTTACTTGTAAGCATTTATTCTTTTATAATATCTTTTTATCATTTGAAAATATGTCGTACTTGTCAACAGAAATATATCCTGGCTTCGAAGCACGTATTAAAGAAGATGAAGAAGTACTGGCCGCAGATTGACATGGACGGCGTAATGAACATGTGGATTCTAAAACCTGGGAACAAGAGTCGGGGACGCGGTATTGTTCTGATGAACAAGCTGGAGGACGTAGTAGCGAAAGTAAATCCAACAGGCAAACCGGACACGCGATATGTCGTGCAGAAATATATCGGTAATAAAACTTTCGGATTAATAATTTCAATGGAACGCTAGCTGATTAATGCAGGTGTTCGCTTTTCATTCGTTCCAGTTAAAAATAATCTGATTATTTCTGTTAGAACGGCCATTACTGATTCACCACACAAAATTCGACATAAGGCAATGGTTCATCGTGACGTGCGCTCAACCTTTAACTCTCTGGATGTATAAGTACGTAAATATATCAAGAATTTAAATAAGTCACGACATATCGTAACATTGCTCACGCTAGAACAATTAACAAGCACAATAACGACTCAACCGTAAGGAATGATAGTTTTAAAAGTAGGGTAATAATCAATTTATGCCTCGTTGACATTAAAACGCGCAATTCTGTTCTCCGGTAGTCAAACTTGCGGATATAAATATCCAGACGGTATACACAATGCGCTATCTGCATTTAATTATCGCTAATAAAATAGCAGCCAAGGTAAAAAGACGTTTCGTCGAGCTTATTGCTTGTTTACAGAGAAAGCTATCTTCGTTTTTGCTCGCAAAAGTTCAGTCTGGATGATTTCCACGAGTCGATTCACCTGTGCAATAACGCAATTCAATGCAAATACAATAACTGCGACGACAGGGACTCTGCTCTACCCGCGGACAATATGTGGGACGCAACGACATTCAAAGAGTTCCTCAGGTATGATTTACATCACATAAAGAATCGTGCATTTCTTAAGAATTTCTGTTATGTAACTATTAGTACTATTTATGCATATTTAGTTTTCTTTTTTTGAATAAAGCAATAGGGATGCAAGAATGATTCTCATGAGAATTCTTTCTCAGATCTCAGGGTCATGCTGATGCGTGGAATGAACAGATCTATCCAGGAATGAAGCAAAGTTTGGTAGGCTCGTTATTAGCTAGTCAAGAGGCCATGGATCGACGGAAAAACAGTTTTGAATTGTACGGCGCTGATTTTATGGTCATGGAGGACTTTTCCGTATGGCTGATCGAGATCAACAGTCATCCGGACATGAGCTACTCCACCAGTGTTACTACGCGATTGTGTCGACAAGTGATGGAAGATACCATTAAAGGTAATTAACAATCTAATCTAAATTATCTTTACTATCTTCTTTTCACATTATTGTACCGTTATTTTTGCTGATACAGTCGTGGTAGATTTTCGAGAAGATAAAAATGCGGATACTGGAGACTTTGAGTTAGCATATAAGCAAAGAATGCCGAGTTGCCAACCGTACTTGGGCGCAGCTCTGTCGCTTCAGGGTACTCGTATCACCATCGGCGAGAAAAAATCGAGTCTACATCAAGATTTTAAATCTAACTTAGTCGCAAAATCTCCGATGGTAAGTTAGGCAAAGATGAGGGCATGATGATATAGCATTGATAGATCGAGATTCGCATTTGATTTATCCATCGACAGACGAAAAAGAAGTCAATGGTACACAGCAACATTGGGCCAGTGATCGTCGATCTCATCGAGGAACTCGAGATTCAGTTCGATCAAGAATTCTATTCTTATTGCAACTCCAATTCGCCTAAGTCGAGACTAGTACTTCCAGCAACTGCACCGACGAAGCCTTTAAAGGTGATTTCTGATGAGAAAGTGGAGACTATGACAAAAAGTACTTCAGCAGGTACAACATCTATCAACAAAACAAAATCACCAACTCCGGCCAAAACTAACGTCCAGGTAATTATTATTTAGAGAAATTGGTTCTTCTTCTTTAAAATTAATGATTATTCAACTTGCTGTTATGACTATTATCTAAGCAGAACAACAGGTTGTGATAATTTAAAAAATGAATGATGTTAAAGTAAATCATGATCGATCGAATGACTTTTAATAATTATTTTGAAGCCACTTTGACGTCATCGTGATTTTTTATTCTGCTTGATTAATATTTAATCTTACATGTTTTATAGAATCACAGTAAATCTTCGAATAACGAAAAAAGATCTTCACATAAACCGCCACGAAAGTTACGCATGCACACCAACACTACAGGCAGCAAACTGAATACATTCCCGAGACAAACGTTGATCTCGAAGATCATGGCTCTTCAGGAACAATCAACAAACGAGGCGCCTAAATCCGAGAAATCATTGAGAAAAAATGAGGACAAGGTTAATAATGTTAATATTTGTTAATATTGTTAATAATGTTAATAATGTTAATATTAATACAAACTTTTCGTCATTAAATTACTTGGAAATTAATTAACGGATTTTTTATTATTAGAGCATCAAAATCGCGATACAAGATGCCGTGAAAAAATACAAAAGAAACGTGACTATTCAGCCAGAAGTATCGCCACTGCCTTCCCTACTTACACCGCCAATTGTGAAAGTCACACCCGTGTCGACGGCGAAGAGCAAGAGTCGCAGCTTCCTTAAAAAACAAACGCACCATAGGAAAAATAAAATGTTAACAGACATCTCCGATATGTACGCTGTTGGTTTGAGTCTAACCAAATAATCGAAAACAACCTGTCAGTTACTCATTGCTCGTTATTTTTCTCTTTACTGTTGATCAATTCTCTAATTCTATCTACAAGTGATATATGTATACAACCAATAAATGTTACAATTATACCTCTAACAATCGTTTTACTTCTATCCGTATGAAAAACAATTGTTTAGGATATATAGTTTTATCAAAAAAAGAAAGAAACAAAAACAGATCTTCAAATAATCGAGATAAATTCATTACAATCTCGACTTCAATCATTTAAATTACATTGTTTGCAAAATTTCCAGTCCGATAATACTAAGATGTTCCCACAAAAAAATAAAGGTTTTGCCAATGTTAGTGCATTCGATTGTAGAAGAGATAATACAAGAGATAAGACAAAGAAACACGTAAGAAATGAATACGCGAAGAAAAAGATTGAAGAATTTACTCGGAGTAGAAAGAAAAATGACAAAAAGGTTTTTCCTCCAAAAGGTCAATCAAAATGCTCAGATTTTAAATATTCTCAATTAGAAGAATGCAAACAAGAAAAAAAATTATTTGCCACGTTCTCGAAAGATCAAAAGTACGAGATAGATGAGATTCAAAAACCAGTCTTTCAAAATCCTGCGGTAGAGAAATACCTGAATGAGTCAATGAAGAAAACATTAAATAGATATAAAAATCACATGACAAATGGAAAGATTTAATTGAATGAAACGTTAACACGAAAATTGAGAAAATATGATATATATATATATATATCTTCGATCGTGATGACGTTTGTTGGTCGTGAGTGAAGATTCACGTCATGAAATATGAATGTAGGCCATCGAGTTACACGATAATCGATAAAAAGTAAAACGGAAACAGTAAATTATTGTTTAAATATTAAATTGTCAAGTCAAAAGAACCAAATTTTGCGTATATATAAAAGAAATATTCAAATAAAAACATTAAAAAAGAATTAATTTTTACAACTTTAAAATTTAAACATAAAATGCATTGCGACGATGATAATTCACTAGTTTGCATTGACAATCAAAATAAATGGCAAATAATTTTATCCTCGAAAAATTGCACGATCAAAAAACATTTCAAAGGTTGGCAGGTAGACAAGCATTAAAAGAATAGATTACAAATATATTCACTATAAATTTCCGTGATTTATTTTACTATTAGCAACGTCGCTTCATAAAATCGTAGATATGTCCAAAAGATGTAAACACCGATAACAAAAATTTGCAATTGATTTTAACGATTCCAAAATTGGAGATCGATTCACAATGTGAAATAAAGACAATCAAAACTGCGGATGCCGAGATCTGTTGCAATCGTGAAGATCTCGAAGAATTGTTAGGAGCGGATAAAGAGAGCGATCAGGAAAACGGAAACATAATATTGACGGATTATTTAAAATTGCTAACAAACGACGAAGCCAGAATAAATCTTCTACTGAAAATTTTAATGAAAGCCGTGGACGAGCATAAATGCTACGTGATTTGCGGCACGTTTCCAGTTTTAAGGAAACCCTTGACGGATAGAGGTTGGATTGATAAAAAATCCATCAGGAAAATGATATCAATCCGTCCTAATGTATACGAAGGTTGTATTTTTTATATTGATTTATGATTATTATCAATTATCAATTTAAAAGTCGATGTCTTCTTTCTTCAGACGGTTTACAGCAGTTGGAAAAATTACTCCGGATTCCTGCGGATTTTATATGGCATACGAATAAGAAACCTACTATGAGAGTGGACGACAAGACTATCGTGAATAAATTTACTGGTAGCTATTTTACATCCAAGGTAATTCGATTCATAAATGCATATGTGTCATGCATTGCAAAATAAATAATTTTTAATTAGCAAAATATTTTTAGATTGACATGTGTAACAACTTGGAAAAAGCCTATTGGTTTTATGAAGCTGGTGTGTCAGATATAAAATTTCCTCGATGCTATAATTTCTATCAAGTAAATACAGAATGAGTCAGGACAGGTGGTACAACCGGACAGTTATATATATATTCTACAAGCAAAAATAAGTCAAAATGTAGAACAATTTTTGATGATGATACGAATATGAACAATTTATTCTATATATTTTTATTTATTTTTAAATGTAAAATAACCTCTTGTATTATTCTTGCACATAGAATAACTTCCGGTTGTATCGTTCGTCCTAACCCACTCTCTATTATGTGTATATGTATGTAAATTACGACATTAAAATGTTAATATATACACTACATTATCTTATATTTATGAGAGTTGTTTGAATAGTCAGCGCAAATGGAGGAATTTATACAAGATTATTATATCACTGCATGTTTTGGGATTTTAAAATGGTTTACGTTACTCGCCAACTTGGTAGGACCGAAGAATACCTGGTCCCCGAATGGAACAATCCCTATAAATGTGATTTCGTTCGCCTTAGAACGCTGTGAAGCATATATAAGGTTGTAAACAATATTACTGATTTGTAAAATAAGATTTTTTTTTAATAAGACTGATTTGTATTATAAAAGTACTGGTACGAAATATTTTTAGCATTCAAATACACGAGGACATAGACCATACAGATTGTGAGTATACACCTCCTTCTGCCTGGGATCAATTTTTAGATTGGCATCATAATATTCTATACAAGCGCGGTGTATTGAAAGAAACCGACGAAATTGACATAAATGTATGCATAAATGTTACAGCCCGATTTCTCTTTTTTAACGGCATATACTGATGTGCAACAATTTAAAAGAAAAGGATAAATATTGTTAAAGAATTCTGGACTTTACAGGAGCTTATGGCATCTGTGCACGATGTAATGAAAACAATGATAAAATATCGACCGCAAAGTATCATCGACGGTATAAGAAATATATGGATTTTAAAACCAGGTGACGACAGTTTAGGTCGCGGAATTGTTCTAAAACATTCTTTGGTTGATATCATTGCCAAGGTGAATCGAGCAGCGAAAGAAAATATTGAATATGTCGTGCAGAAATACATAGGCACGTATCATTTGCATTTAATGCTAAATATTATGTAAAATAAAGTTTTTAAACGATGTTATTCATCATATTTGCAATTACAATTTGTAGAGCGACCACTGCTTGTTCATAGAACAAAAATAGACATCAGGCAATGGTTTCTAATAACGAGAACACAACCTCTTGTCGTATGGATGTTCAAGTACATTTATAATTTTTTTTCTTAATTTCGAATTTTTACTGCAGAGCTCTTAATAATTCAAGTTATCTAATCAGGGATATCTTGATACGATTCGCTTCAAAAGATTTCACTCTCAGTGATTTTCACGAGTCTATTCACCTGTGCAACACGACGGTACAGTTGAAGTATCGACAGTTACCGACATGCAATTCTGACTTACCTAAGCAACGTCATTGGAATCTTCAAGACTTCAAGAATTATCTCCAGTACTTTTTATATTATCTCTTATGAGAATTTAAAAACTGTTCGATCAATCAATTAATTACCGATTTAGATCACGCGGTCAAAAATTGGCTTGGGAAAAGATTATTAGGCCGGGAATAAAACAAAATCTGATAGGAGCACTTCTGGCATCACAGGATAATATGGTAAATCGTAAAAACAGCTTTCAATTGTATGGCGCTGATTTCGTCGTGGCCGATGATTTTTCGGTGTGGCTGTTAGAAATAAATACAAATCCACGATTGAATCCTCCAAGCAGCAAAGTTACCGCACAACTCTATCCGGAAGTCATTGAAGACGCAATGAAAAGTACGCTGATCACAGAAATGAAAATATATTTACATATAAAGTTACATTGTTATATATACGTTACAATCTTTAGTAATCTTGGATCGGCGTAAAAACAAAAAAGCATCCCATGGAAAATTCGAATGTATTTACAAGCAACATAATCCATTTTGCGGCGTGAATATTTTGGGACAAGGCGTGAGTCTTGGCATTCGTGGCAAGAGTTTATTCGTGACGCCAAAATCATCAACGTAATATACAACTGTAATAAGTAACTGTATAAAATAACATTGCTGAAATTCATCTCTCAGAAAGTCTATATCGCAAAGAACTGTCTCAATCTCTATCATAATCGGTTAGACATAACGCAAGCAAGAATAATATTATTATTAGCATATAAACAAAACGTCATAAATCACTATCTAACTGTATAAAAAAACATTTTCCTTTTTTTTATATTATATGTTGTCTAACGCATGGTAAATGGAAGAATAATCAAAGAGCAACGATTTATTAAAAACGTGTTTATGTTACAAATAACAATGCTATAGGTATACAATCCTGTATAGACAAAATGTTTTTCTTTTTACGGAACAATGCATACACGTTATTACACAGTTAACGTAGATAGGATTATGTCACGCATCACGTGTCCACATTCATTACTCACGTACAAAATCACTTTTGCAACTTTTTAAATCATTATATTACTTCATTTGATTTTTTAATTGTAAAACGTATATCGTTCCATTTTGCCGTTTTGCAGAATATATTCTGTGTCAGATCGAAATAATGTATATTATTTAGATAATATATAATCTTAATATAATTGTAAAATAGTTGTCCAGTGTTTACAGTACTTCCAATAAAATCATTGCGACATTATTATCATGGAGGTTGTTCATAAAAAACAACTATTTAAAAAAGGGAAATAATGTGAGCGTATCTTCCATTAACAAATTCGGCCAATTTAACTGTATAAACAATAAATTTACTATTATTGCAACATGATCTAATGTGATATATACGATTTACTGAAATAAAACTTATTTTTATATATCGAAATGATATATAAAATAATAGAATAGAGGATCTATGATGTACAAATAGCATATGCATAAATCATGGAACACATCTAAATAAGCTAGAATATGCTTATACCAGTAAACGAATTAATTACACGCAAAACAAAGTATGATGTACAAAGTGCGATAATTTTACATTACAAACTTATATTCGTTCATACTGATATTAGCATAATCTCATGTAACGAAATCCCATCTGTATCTGTGTTGAAATCTCACAAGATGAGAACTGATTATTTAATTTTGATGTGTGCTAGCATCATCAATGATAAATAAAATTCCATCTTGTATGACTTCAACAAACATTTGAATACATTAGGGTGAGCTTTGTATCTTATATTACAGCACTTATCTATGTATCTATATAAGTATACTTATATACCTACATAGATACAGTTTATAATAACTATTCTCGCGAATCAAGTACGAAAGATGACAAGATTTCGTGTATATATCACATGTAAAACTGCATGAAACAATACAAATACTAAACTTACGTAACCGATTTTAATGTAAAAGATAACTTAGGCCTTGAATTATTTTTGCCTAAGATCCTCTTTTGCTCCTCCTTTACACGCTTTTCATGTTCCTTTCTCATTTTTTGCCTTTCTTCTTCCATTAACCGTTGTTCTTCAACCATGGCCAACCTTTCCTCAGCCTGATGTTATAAATGCATTTGTTGCATAATAATACCTCACACATACATTTCATAAGTTATATTTTAATATCGATACAACTTACCAATTTCTTCTGAGCCTCCTCTATCTTTCTGTTGTTCTCCTCCATAATCCTCTCTAGTTCCTCGCGCTTCTTCCGCTCTTCCTCCTACAATGACAACAAAATAGATTTACACAAAGCAATGATGTTGTTGATCACCATCTGTTGTTACACCGTTCGAAATCATAGTGCTGCTATGTCAACAGCCTAGTGTTACACATCCTAAGAACCTTTATGCAGGAAAGTTTGGGATATATAAAATTTAAGTCGGAGTTCGAAAAAAGAATGGCTTAGTACGAGAGATAATCACAGAGAGTGACACAAGATGTGTGTCTAAGCAATGTTCTTTTTTTTTGTGTCAAACGTATTCTTCTTCTGAAAACCCAGCAAACGCTGTTTTATCTCAGACTGTCCAAAGGTAAGTACAATAATTTAGGATGTTACTTGAATATGAGAAAAGATTAATCTTTTATAAGTTTATACAAATTAGTGTGCATGCAAGAATATATATGAAAAAAAATGTAATTTTCTTTTTCATAATACCGTTCTGACAAGTGCATAAAAAACTCAATGTGATAAGTGTATATGTATGTGTTTCCATGTAATATTATTTGTAACATTATAACTATAGGCGAGATTTCTAAATGAGGTCTGTATATAATAATTCAGAAACTAATATCCTACAGTACATTTATATGAATGGTTGTTGCCATCCGCCCGACCTGTCGACGGAAATTCGTTGTGTCCCATGGTAATAATGTTTTGCGAATCTATAAAATGAACCCTAACATATGGCTCTCTCTGGTACAAAGTGTCGAAACAAAGAACGATGATAATAAGATCGGTATAAAATGAATTATGAATATATAAATTGGATAATACCTGAATGAAGCTCACGCCACCACGTAGGGGATGCCTTCTTCATCGAGAATCATTCAGCAGTGAGTAAAAAACCGGCATCTTCTGTTGGTAGTCAGTAAGGAAGGTGACCTATATATCGCTAGGTCGTGCTTTGTCGCTATGGGATTCTAATTCTGCCCCCTTAAAGTCTCTATTTTTCCCATTCGAATAAACTTTTTCCCAAACTTGTAGAGATATACATATTCGGTGCAAATCCAATGTGCAAAGCGCAATGAGAGTATAATCTCTAACAAATTTGTTATCAGGATTGTTGCCAATCAACGAGCGAGTTGACTTTTTAAAGATGAAAGTAAATGTTGTGCATAAACACAAAAATGTAGTAGCAAATAAAACCCTAATCATGAAATATAATAAAAAAAAATTTTGTGACAAAACTATTAGAGCTTTCTGATGTGTAAATTACATTACAGAATGCTCCACTGTAATTCAGTGCTATACTTTTAAGTAATAACTTTATCAAATAAAATAAAAAGTTAAACTTAAAAAGTGGAATAATACTGCAGAAATAAATTATTAGGCATTATTGCGTCAATATTGAATTCAAAAGACAATACTTATTCGATTCATAGAGAATATATTCAAAATATTTTTTTCTTAAGCAACATATAATGATGTAAGAATCATAATCATAAAAAATGATACTTTTACATTTCTATGTATACATCACAGTTCTAATTATATTTATATAATTAAATCAAGAAAGTCTAAATTTATAATGAATTGTAAACTATTCTTATTTATATTATTTGACATATATGTTTTATGCAACATCAATAACGTAATATTATCACTACAGTGATTTAACCGACTAATAACTGCTCAGGGAAGATATAATATATATTATTACCTTCCTATGATTTCATATAAAAATAACTTTATTTCATACTCAAGAAAAACTTCTCTTGTTCGATAAATTACAAAGTTTGGGATTGTTATTTTTTCAATAATATTTTCTTTTCTGCTCTGTTAAAGACTGTATGATGTGATAATGTGGACAGTCACACACGCGAACATTTTTTTAAACTAGCTCGAGTAAGTATATAAGAAGCCTGATATAGGTAGATTCGCCAACATGCACAACAATTTTAGAAACTGAGTGAACACTGCCGATTCAAAGAAATCAGTGCAGTTTAAGCACAACTTCTAGAATTGTTGACACGAACGTCAATTCAGATATCGTGTGATGAAAAAGGTTATAATGTTGTACAGAGATATATAAATATATATATATATATATACATGGTACAAACAATTTGATCATAAATAACCGATACATGCGCCTATGTAGCAGCATTTCTTTCATAATAACATAAAGTACAGCTTCTCAACAACGCGACCTCAGTGGATGCTGAGAAGTTGAAGCAGTGTGGTTTCTCCGCTTAATTTCTTATGATATAATTGCGAACCACAATGCTTCTAGCCCAAACGCTGTGATCATAAATTAAAACTAAGAGAGAGAGAGAGAGAGAGAGAGAGAGAGAGAGAGAGAGGATTCCACAAGTTCAAGTTCATACATTTTCCTAAAGACAGTACAATTTGCAAATCTTGTAATTTTAAGCCATAAAAATTTAAATATGTAAAAAGATATACAAATTGCACTTCATCTAGCCTAACAATTATAATTAACACTAATATTTCACTTATATCTGAATGTTTTCTTTATTTATTACAGATTTGATAGCGTCTGCATGTAAATCTTAATATAGTTCCTTCGAAATATTTATATTATAAATAATATTAGTTAAGATTTTAAGTTTTGCAAAAATACATTTCTACGTATGCCTCTCAATTTCAGAAAAGTCGCTAAAAGAATGGTAAAATTTATTTCCTGCTGATCATAACAGCGCTTGGGCTATCACTGACCAATATTTCTATGGATAGATCTTACCTCTCTTCGTTTCTCCTCCTCTCGTAGTTTCGCTTGTCTCCATTCCATTTCCTCCATCATTTGACGCTCCATAGCCCTCTTGGCTTCTTCCACCCGCCTTTGCACCTCTGCATCAATTTCTTCCTTACGTTTCTCAAGCTCCTCTTCTACCCTCTTTTGTACAAGCTCTTCTATACGTTTGGCTGCTTCTTCTTCCACCATCTTTTGTTCCACCTCACGTTGACGTCTGCAGACAGATAAGCAGCGATCTTCTTCCAGAACACTATTTTGAAATTATTTTCTTGTATAAAAATAAAGTTAATAGCATGCTAAATCTTAATTAGACTTTAAAAGTTACAACTCTCAGAATCAATTGATAATTTAAACAAACATTTTGTTGAATATTGTAACGCTAAAAAAAGATGGTACAAGATTTAATACTTGCAAATGCATCAAGTATATTCTTTTACTAAAATTTACAGTAAACTGATGAACTTTAAATAGATAAACCACCACCATGAAATAGTTACATTCTTACCCAACTGAGCTCGTAGTGAAGATTTTGTTCATTAATTCTTTCTTTTTCCTGACAACACAATTATAAAAAAAATAGCGTATAACAAAAATTTAAATTAAGCAAAATAAATATACATGTTCCATTTGATATACACAAGAGAGAGGAAAAGCAATATGAGAAAAGAGAGAAAAGGAGAAACGCATTAATATATTTATTGTTTGTTCTTTTCTTCAATCTTAACGCGGATTATCAAGAGGAACATTGTCGACATAATTCAACGAATATACCTTTGCCGCTCCATTTCCGCAAGCCTTTCCACCTCGTCCATCTTTCGATCCCTGTCCCTGTACGAACGTTTCTTGTGACTGACGATGTGCACATCATCTGATACATCCGTACCAGTGCTGGACGACGCGGAATGGGATCTTTTTCTGAACAAATGACCAAACAAGTAGCATTAATTGTTTATTGAATTGTTTACTGAATGTCGCCAAGGAACGTATGAAAAAGCAAAAATTTATTACAGCGACAATAAGGCTTGATTTTTTATTTTTTCATTAACTTTATATTTTCATTAACAAATACATTTAGTCTCACATAACTTGATGATAATATAAAAATGATATTTTTCTAGCTATGCTTAATCAATAAACTGATATAACACAGTGAATCATTACATCCTTGTTATCTGTCAATGTTAAGCATAGATAAAATGTGATATACTGCTCTTGCTGCATCTTTGTTTAATATCAGCAGATAACAAGGATATAATGATTCACTGTGGTTGCTATCTTTTTAGGAGACTGAATAACTTTGAGTGTTTTCCAGTAAAAGACAGATAACAGTGAATGCTTTCCTTTTAGGAGACACAAAGGTCATTCTATTCTTGTTGGTATTCAACGAATAACAAAGATAGACTGATGTGTCAACTATATCTCTAAAAAGAGGACAGTCAGCGTTATTTGTTTCTTGTTGGAAAACTAAAGTTAATCAATTTCTTCAGATAGCAGTCAGTATTACACTGTGTCATCTGTCTTTTACTGGAAAGCATTCAAAGTTACAAAATCATCAGTTTAGCCACAGGTGGAGAAATACAATTTTTACATCATCAGGTTAAGTTCAATTCTGACGAAAATAAAAATTGGGGTGTAAGACCTAAGATACGCGGACAGTCGGCAGATTCGTACAATTATGTTTCCATTTATTTATTTTTCGCTCGCCGTGAACACGTTGTAAACGCACGGGATGCGACAAGATGGCCGCACACACGACAGATCGAGAACTTTCGCAACGAGCGGAAACGACGCATTGGGACGCAGAGATCCACGGACGACACGTACCTGGACTTGGAGCTGCGTTCCTTCGGCTTATCCGAGTACTTGTTGTTGGAGTGCTTCTCGCGCGACTTGGATCGCTTGCGCGAATGCTTGCTCTTGTGACGCCGTCTGCTCGGCGATTTCGATCGAGAACGCGACCGGCCCATTTCTCCGAGCTCGATCGTTTTTCTACTATCTGATGCAGTCGCGATTTCGGAAAGAGTCGGACTGACCGACTTGGACACGAAACAATGCGAACTCTGCCGCGAGACGAGATGAGCGATATCCAAATACCAAAGCAAACATCCACACACCGTATTCACTGCGCACTTCTCAACTGGCGGCCATCTTTAAATCACAAAGCTTCGACCGACGATCAGAAAGAAACCTGAGAGAGGTCATGCCGGTCTTCTTCCTGTTACTGTCGAAATCACCCATACCCTACCGCCATTACATCCATTTTTACTTTGGGAACTACGTGACTCTACATACATTTTCCAACATTAATTTAATTTAAATTTATCATATCGTCAAAAGTAGATGTGGTTCGTTTCTGTACTAAATCCTCAGGACAGAAGCGTGCCGATTATCCATAGGATGGATAGTTTAATGAGTCCTTGAACGAACAAATTTTAATTTCGCATCTTCTACATATGTAATAAAAATTGTCGAATTTTAATAAACGAAATTGAAAATTCAAACAAATTAATAGTTTAGTGAATTTTGTCTTGTGTAATCTTTATCTTATAATATCTTATAAAATTACGAAGTTATGTTTCTTTATACAAATTTTCAGTAAGTTCTCTTCACATTTCTTTTTGGAACATATAATAATCGCAGAAAATGCTATAATACGAAATGTTATATTTTATGAATCATAATTAACGATTACTAATATGATTAATTATTCATTGAGTACAACGTTTTGTATTATACTTGGCATTCTTCGCGATAAGATTTCAAAATTTATATTTTAAATTATATTTTAAACAAATTGTATCTATTTTTTACAGATTCCTATGATTTTATATTTTAAATAAGTTTCTGGAACTTATTTTATATTTTTTGTTTTAAATAATTCGTATGTTATTTTATCGAGCCGTGATCGGCATCATAAGTAAGTTTAAAGAATTTCTGAAACGCAGAATAATTTATTGTAATAGTAGTGTCTTAAATCAATATACTACCTAAAAAATTAAATAATAATTAACAAGATATATAGTACTTTTAGCCAAAGCTGTATGTACTTAGCACAAATTGTTTCACGATATTAAGAAAATTTGCATATATCTTTATATAAAGAACATATATAGAATATTTTATCAACCTTTACTTCAAGTTTGAATCATTATAAAAAATTATGAAAATTGAGATATAATGTTGGAATATTAAAAATATCTCACGCGAATAATTACTAATTTGTTTAAAAGAACCATGCAAATAATACGGAATTGTACTAGAGATGCCACAAAGCAAAACGCGAAATGTATGGCGATACCCGTTTGTCAAAATCGTGTAAAATATGAATAATTGAATAAACCGTTGAGTATTTTTTATACGCAATAATTAGGTATCTGAACGGCGCCCGGGGAAAAGCGAGGGGAAGCGTGCCGGTGGTCGACTACGTCATCACTTCGGCATTCGTTCGGCGACTTCGAAGGGAGATGGACGTATGACACGACTCGTTCCAGGTGTCGCGCATTAATCTACGAAAATTAGATATTTACGAACGCGAATTGATGATTAATTAGGTAAGGATGCTCAAATAGTAATGTTGTTCAAAACTAAGGTGTGTACTAAGAGTTATATCTCAATTTTTATTACTCTCTTTAATGATCTACATTCAAATAAAGATTAATAATAAGTTACGCATTCTTTAAATAAAGATAAATGCAAACATTTTTTAAATTATAAAACAATTTGGACTGAATATAACAATGAGTATAAATAGAATTCATATTATACATTTACATATATATAAATTAGAAATATCTAGGACGGTATTCATAGTCCGTTCTTATTTCAAGACTGCCTTAAGTAATGTCTTAAGACGCTAATCTTTGATCCTTCTGACTCGTAACTTCTTAAAATTGTACTTAAGACGTTCTTGAATATAAACTCTGACTGTGAATATCCGCCTAAGATACAAATGAGTTGTGTGCGTAACTAATTTAAGAAATAAAACATAAATCGTATAATAAAACATTGTGTAATATTCATCGAAAAATATTAAAACGTAACGAGTAGATTAATTTACTGATTTTGTGATATACGTTAACGTTGATATTTCGATAGTTAGACGGTTGGCGCGTGACCTTGAGGTGGGGATGGCACGGGGTGGCACGGAGTGGCGCGTCATGTTTACGCCTAATTACCGCGCAGTCATTCCCTTATCGAAGCTCGTATAAACATGTAGCCGTCTCGCGTGCGGCTTCTTTCGTATTACTTTTTGAAATCTTTTTCGCGAAGAATGTCTAATATAATACGAAACGTTGTATTTAATGAATAATTAATTATACTAATAACCGTATTATGTGAATATTCATAAAATACAACATTTCGTATTATATCTAGCACTTTTTGCGATTATTATATGTTTCAAAAAGAAATGTGAAGAGCGGCACGCGACACGGCTACTTGTCTGTATGAACGGTATCACACGAGTCATAAAAAA
>NW_017304758.1:4318049-4327965 GCF_001594115.1 Trachymyrmex septentrionalis
TAACATTTCGTATTATATCTAGCACTTTTTGCGGTTATTATATGTTTCAAAAAGAAATGTGAAGAGCGGCACGTGACACGGCTACTTGTCTGTATGAACGGTATCACACGAGTCATAAAAAAGCAATGTTAATATAAATAAATACTCTCATGCAAATAACGCAATTCCTTTCACAATTAATATTGAGAAGATAACCGCTTAATGTAATCGTGAGATAGAGTTCTCGAAATCATTATAAAATTCATATAAAATCTCTATGTATAATCCGATAATTACATATGCAACCATGAGAAATCATTGTATAATATCAAATAAAATCGTATATTTTATTAAATGACTTCATATGTAGTGAAAAAAATTATTTGTAATCAGATAAAATCATATAAGATCAAATAATATATATTATATTTTTCAGATTATTTTCCCTCTCACGGGTACACCTTGACGTGGTGGGAGGGCTCAGTACTCAGAGGATATTTACAAAAAAAGAACGATTTTTCTCGTGTCTAAAAATTTTTGGATATATCTGAATGTATATATCTAGATAAATTTTTAGATATTGAGTAAAATCGTTCTCTTCTTGTAAAAATCCTTTGATGAAGCTAACGTACCCTCGTCGCCGATTTACTTGAAAATAAACGAACCGCAGCCGGTTCGTCGCGTCGCGCGTTTCGGGAGTGCCGTTCAAGTTATCGGACAAGTTATAGTCCGCGCGCGATTATAGTTTATTTTTCGCGAGTGTTTTACGTGAGTGTCCTGTGTGAGATGTTAATCATTCTAAGAGGAGGAAGCCGAGGAGGTCTGGGAGAGACATCAGGCACTGGTAGAGCAACCTTGCGGTAAATATTATTTTTTACATGTGTAAAATTAACCTTTTTTTATTTGACAATGATTAAAAAATGATTATTTTTTAATCATTGTTAAATAAATGATTTAAATAATTTTATATTTTATAAAATAATTCTATAAAATAATTATACATTCTCTAAAGTAATTATATATTTTCTAAAATAATTATATCTATTTTTTAAAGAAGATCTTAGCAAAAATAAATTTGTATAAAATTTGTAAGTAATTTTTAAGTAACTCTCCTTTTATCTAATTTAGGTAAAAGGAGAGTTATTTAAAATTAAGATGAAATAATTATATTCTCTAAAATAATAATTATACCGTATATAGAATCATACAAAATAGTTGATCCTCAAAAAAAAATCTCATCGATGTGTAATTCTTTTCACACATCTCTGCTTCTCTCTTTTACATGAATTATTGTGCCTTTAAGCAGGCAGTTGTATAAATAAAATAAAAACCGATAAATTCTTCGGTGTTTTCTGTACACGTCTTGAGAAGTGCGTGAAAGTTCGACAATTTTCTGTATGCGATTCTCGACATCGAGAAAAACAAAGCTGTGTCGATAGAATTACGAGCTATCCCATAGACACTCCGTTGATAGTGATTCCATTTCTATTGGAAAACTGGTTCGGCCTCGTAATATTCGGATCTGCCGTACATTTTTTTTTAAATATCTGCTACGCCATATCTGTTACAAATTCATACCAATTTATATAACGCGATCAATCCCATTTATCTCTTATTTTATTCATTTATTTCCTATCCTATTTATTTAATAATTAGAAAATAAATTTCGCGCACATAAAAAAATGTTATGGTTGTCAGAACCGGAAGTAACGATAATTTTCGCCCATTAATACATCTGGTTATGACAATCGTAAGACAGACGTATTCTTTTTTACAGTCATAACCATTAAGATATGCCAATCTTATAATTATCAAAAAATGTATTGATGGGCGACTTTTGGTTATAACAATTATAACCGTTTTTTTCCGCGTATATGCATTATACACCTTAATAAATTTTTGATTCGCTATCTATAGTATAGTTTAAAATAATTTTAATTAACTCTTTGTGAACCGACAATTCTTGGAGTCACTCTTTTATTTCATAAATTGCTTGCTGAATTTTTATGAAGTTTGGTCTGTAAGCTAATTTGATAAAGCTTTATTCGAATTGAGGTAAAAATTTAAAAATTTGAAATAGTAGATTTAGTGTGACGAATGGAATTTCAAAAAAATAATTTGATTATCATAAAATTTGATTTAAGAAAGTTTTCAATTTCGCCAAAGTGCACTATTCAAAAATAGATACTGATTTCCAAACTGATTTTTAAACTGACTTTCAAACTCTGATTTTGAATATTGTGACACTGGGGCCTCCTTCATGGAGATTACTGTTTTTTTTTAAATTCGATATTTTTAGGGTATATCCAAACTCACAAATATTAAGAATCTTCTAAAACCAAGTTACACAAAATCAGATTATTTTTTTGAAATTTAAATTTTAGAATTCTGAGACCAGAATGGAATTCAGTGTCCTCCTTAGAAAGCAAAGTCTTCATTAAGTTATGTTATTAAAAAGCTTCGATCCTCGGATTAAAATTACTTGATTTCATAAAGTTGTTATTTAACGTGACAATTTTGAACACGAATGGGATAATTGCATTTTACACTGTCACTGTAAAAAAATTACAACAATTTTAGGATCCATTATTAAAGATGTATCTTTATATATTATACCATATACAATATATAAAGATACACTTTAAGTTACAACTTACAAATAATATGTTTTTGTTTATAATATATTTAAACAATTGGCGAAAATAAATTAAAGTTAAATTTATAGAAATCTTTACATCTTAATTCGCCAACAAATTTCATAAAATTTTTCTTGAATTAAGTTATTTTATTGATATGTATAAAAATATAAATATTCTGATATATTATCATTATGTTATATGATATTACAAAAACTTGTACATATATTTTCATAGAAATTGTGAAATATATTATTATTATTGTGTAATTTTCTGTCAAACATAAAAATACATTTATACACAATTAGAGATAAAAGTATATTAATTTTGATTAAAAAAGCACAATTTTATATATTTCCATATATTATTTTTATATCTATTTTTCATGTAATTTTACATATTTTTCTACAGTGTACGAATCGAATTGGTGCGTTTCTTTAAAAATTGTTTTCCACAGTTGTGATTTACTTATACGCGTTGCCACCTAGACGGAGTAAAGATCATTCTCGGGGATGTTTTCGTACATGGTAATATACATGCCGTCATTCAATGTTGCATAAAATATATAATTATATACAATTTTATATATAAATTTATATATAAAATATTTTTTCCCGGGGATGTAATATCAAAATATTTATATTAATAATCATCAATTTTTATTAATTGTCGGTAACATCATCGTTCTTCATATTCTCGAGTCTCCCGGACCCTATTGATAGTTACGAAAATTTTCCCAGGGTCAATGGTCTTTAATAGTATCTCGTCGACATTGGCACACTTCTTTTCTGAGGATTTAGTATAGAGACGAACCACATCTATTGTCGACGATACGATTTTATCGATAGTGTTGGGAAGTGTATGTAGTCATGTAGTTCTCGAATTGAAAATAGATGTACTGGCGATAGTGTATGGATGATTTCGATGATAATAGGAAAAATCGGCAAGACTTTTCTCAGGTTTCTTTCTGCTTCGGTGTAAAAATCCAAAACTAGCGCTTCGATACGTATACGACTTTCAACAACAATCAGCTGCAAGCTGCGCCCCCGCGAACGCATCTGATAAATTACCTATAAATACTTTGTGTCGGTGACATCATACTAGTGAAAGGTGAATTTGTAGTTTTATATGTATATATTTCTTGTATACAGTTTAATACGTATTTTACTTCCATCGTATAACTGCAAAAGCAAATATGTAAAAAAAAGGTAAATGTTTTTGAGGCTTCCATGGATATTTTCAACATAGAAGTTATGCGTTTCGTATGTTTTCTCGATACTCAGATTCAGAATGCATTATTTAGAATGCATTATTTAGAATGCGTTTCGTGAATATTGCAATTCATAAAATGGATATTTTAATAATGATGGATTTAAATACGTATTATAGAATTATTCGGAATGAATTCCGATTTGAATTATTCAATTATTCCCTAGATCCCTATTATATTTTCTTAAAAAACGGAATAATTCCGATTGAAATTCATTTTGATTGCTGATCCATATACTCTTGACACGGAAATAACCTGCGAAACGTATAGCTTTTGTGAAAAAAGAAGTAAATATGCAATATCACTTTTCAATTTCCTGTGATTTCATAAATTTGTAAAATCTATGATGAAAACATTGTACATATTTATTGTAAAAAAGAGGGATAGAGGATTTTTTTTACGAAATTGTATGAATAATTTTTTAAAAAGTTTTTATCAAGTTACATTTTTTATTAATGTTATTGATATACGTAATACATATTTTATAAAAAATGAAAAATAAACGGAAAATATATCGGATATATTATAAACAAAATCGGATTTCGGATATTATTGGATTGGAACAAAAGTTTATATCGCTACTTCATTTGTATCATATCTATATTAAAAAAATATATTTTTGAAATTTTAACAAATATGTCATTTGATACAGCACAGTTTCATCTTTAAGAATCTGTTTTTTTTTATTTGCGGTAAGATAATTTTTAACAAAATTATGAATATTCAAATAAATACTTCTTTTATTTAATCCACGATAAGTAATGAAAAATATTACAAATATTTAACAAATAAATAACTTTGTAGGAAAAACTATAAGTCCTTCACTTTGTCCAACTATAATTTTCTACATGTAAAAATTACCAAACTCACAAAAACTCAAAAGACATAGTCACCTTTCGAAAGTACAGATATTAAGATATTTAATAAAAAGCCTTTTTCTTTAATTAAAATTTCCTTTATTCTTAATAAAGTTACTTGAACTCTGAAGTTCGTAGCGCTACGAGCTTTCGTTTCAATATATTTTACACAATATGTAAATCAGCCTTAATATATAATAGCTGCAGTGAGTTTTTAAAACTTTTGCCCCAAGGTCTGAGTTATGAGTTTAATTTCCTTTAAATTTTGCAACTGGGATTTAACGGCACGGCACATCCGAAGCGGTCTGAAGTGATTAACGTAAGCGCGCGTCTCGATGATCTCGTTGCACTCGCGCCACTTTCAGAGCTTTCAGCCACTTGGAGAATCGCGCGCGCGCGCGCCGATTCGAACTTGCGTTCGGCCAGTTCGATTCCGGCGCGTTCCGCCAGTTTAATTATCGCGCAGCACTGGTGCCGGCTGGCGGCGTTTCACGAATTCACGCCGCCAGCTGTGCCGCCGTCCCGGTCCGTCTGTCCATCCGTCCGTCATCCGTGTCCGTTCATCCCGCGGTCGCGCCATTCCGGTCCGTTCCGCTGGCGACTGCCAGAAAGCAAGATGGCGCCCATCTGTTTGCGGATACCTCTGTCGTGGATATAAATACGCGCGAGGAAGAAAAAGGGGAGAAAGGATAAAAAGAGCAGTGCCGAGAAACGGTCGCGGACGATCGTGCGGTCGGTGCGACGGTCGTCGTGATTGCGCGCATCTCGTCCGCGGTTGACGTGAACGTCGCCACGCGCCGCGGTAACATCGTCGCGTGAAACGCGTCGGTGTCTTCTTGTGTTCTCCCGTGTCGTGTCGTGCTCCGTCCACTCGTCGTCACGATCCGCTGTCCATCCGCGTCGCGAAACCGGCAGCGAGACCATCCAGCGTATACCTACCTAACCGTGAACCGTCGTAGCTCCAGGAAGGAGCGCTCCCGCGAACGGTGCCCACCTGAGGAATGCCAGATCGGCCGCGATCGCCCCGGCAGGTCGGCGGATCGGCAACGCGGCGCGAGGAGTGAGCCGAAGAGAAGCCGTTGAAAAAGAAGAGAGGAAAGAGAAGACCGGGAAGGAGAGGGAAAGAAAAATAATAAACGACGGAGTGCGTGTGCTCTCGTGGGGATTCCCTCGCGAGACGGTGATCGCGGTCGCTACTCTCCCGTGACGTATGTGTGTCGCGGAGGTCGTTTGTCAGACGGGTCGGTCGCCGCGAGTGTTTCCGTCGTTCCCGTCGCCGTTGTTGTTGTCGTCGTCGTCGTCGTCGTCGCCGTCGTCGTCGTCGCCGTCGTCGTCGTCGTCGTCGCCGTCGTCGCTGTCGTCGTCGTCGTCGTCGACGTCGCGTCGCGAGTGTCATCGGCGAGTGCGATCTCGATGCGCTGTCGCCCTCCCCTGGAAGAACATCCCCTCTGGACACCCGGTGGTATCAGCTGCTACTGTTTCTGCTGCTACTGCTGCTGCTGCTGGGACTACTAGCCCGGCAGCTCCCTGCGAGGATACTCTTCCGTTGGAGCGGTGGGGCAAGGAGGCGCCGGAAGCAGCCGCGAGTCCGGAAGCATAGCGAAGAAGATGGCCTTCAACGAGGTGAGTGAGGTGTACCTGTACCTCTCTCGGTCTCGCGCGCATCTTGTCTGCTATACCTGCGTGCGTGGTCTTCTTGCATGCATCTCGCGTCTCGCGTCACGCGTCACGCGTTCCCGTTGCACCACGATCGGGTCGTTCGATCCCGCGGGGTTGACCCCGCGACCCCCAAACGCCATTCCTAACCTAACCTCCCTTTCTGCGCACAGCTGGTAGTACGCTATCACTCCCCCTTTACTCCTCCCGGCGTCTCCTCGCGTCCCTTCGCTCTCTTCGTCCCAAACCGACGTCACTCTCTCCCTCTCCCTCTGTCTCATTAATTGTTATTATCTTTGTTATTTTATTTATATTTTGTATCTTTGTATCTTTTATTTTGAATCTTAATTGATGTTAAATTGTACACATTTGCTCAACATTTGAATGAATATCACTCTAGAACGTTTAATAAGTAACGATACGTATCTATCTTTCGTGCTCATTAGGTTTGAGAGATAACTTGGCATTCAACAAGAATTGGTCTTACGTGAGCGTAATTTAGTGCATTGTATTATTTGGCATCAAAGTGTGGCTTTAAATGGATCCACATAATGGGACATTTAAATCTTGTTTGCATTCGTTATATGGAAACATACATATATCGAACTGGGAAGAATGAGATTGCTAATGTCTATTTGTAACAATAGTTCGTTAATTAAAAGTTCATACGCTAGTTCTAATTAGAATTGACATATGTGTTATTATTTGTAATTGTACACCACTTATATATCTTTCGTATATGTAATTTCATAATCGTAATCCCTCTAATTAGACGTTGCATACGAGGTAACTATGTTAGTTACTTTATATACAGATAAATTATTCGTCAAGAACGTCCGCTCTATCTATTTAGGATCTTATTTGGCGTTAAATTTAGGCATATATGTATATATGCCTAAATAGTAAGTCATGTAACCGTCATCGCGTGATATTTCAATATATCTACACTAAAAAATTACTAAATTTTAATGAATATCTGTTTAAATAAATAAATCTAAAGTCCATTCTACAATTGCGTAAAAAAAGTAGTAGTAGTTGTAAGTGATTGAAGTTGTAAGAATTGACTAATGATAGTCGAATATTTTCCTCATATTTGACTGTGATTGGTTAATTCTTATTCACTGGAACTACTTACAATTAATAAACTTAAATAAACATTTACTAAATCTAAACATGTGTTTATTTGATACTTGATACAAGAATCATTATATAATTTAACTATTATTTTTCATTGAGTAATTATTTAATTGCTGTGAGGTAATGTTTGCTTAGTGCTATTTAAAGAAATATTAAAGTTCAGTAAATTTTTGTCAATGTAATTAACCGTGAAAATAATCGTTTTATAAAATATATGTAAAATCGTAGCAAAACCAGCAAATTCCTTAGGTAATGCTTTGTTGATAATGTGCACTTAATTGTCTCGGGTCCTTGAGAAGTCGCGATAAATGCCATTGAAACACAACAAAGTTTTATCAGCTACAATAATTCTATCAGTTTGATGTAGCCAGAGTCTCGCGATTGGTTCACCGTTATATCGCCTTGCTATCGCAATATTGCGTAACTTGCGGAATTTGCGATCTACTTTGGACCGCGCGCTACACCGGTTTCACAAGCCACAACAATGACATTAATGAGCCTGTTCGTTGTCGTTGTCATCCCGTCAATTTTGATGAGAGATCCTCGCATTCTCGTCTCTCGGCAGATGCTCGCTCGACCATGCGATAGCGCGCTACACGTGTTTACATCTCTTCGCAATCGATTCAAAAAGAAGGAAAGAGAGACGTTTGATTAATCGAGCCCCCGAGTTTTCAATGTGCCAGGATTCATATCTCCATTCGATTTATTAATGCGATTGATCTGACGTCTTAATATAATCTTACAATTAGCCGACGTTATTTCCTATTTCGAACACACCTGAGTTTCCGCACAATGGAAGATAATATCAACCCTTTCCTGAGACTATGGGAAATTTCCCATCATTTCTTAGGATATACGAGTATGACGCTTGGTAGACTCGCATTTTATTATATCCACTGATGTCGTGGCCAACTAACTACTTTTAGTAGCGTCCAGAGATTATATTCTTGAATCCATGTTGCATACGAAAATTTATATAATATATACACTGAGAAAAATAGTTTGATTATATTATCTAGATGTGTATAGTTGAATGCATTTTGGTGAAACCTAGCAGAATTTTTAGTTATCATGATAGGATTTGATATTTTTTTAACTAAAGAATATTTCATAGACTTAACTATATGGATTTAGTTAATGTTTTTTAGTTGGAATTTATAAAACTTCTAGTTATTCACAGTAATCGAGATAACCAGATGTCTCCTTATGCTAACCGGAATTCTGATTGATATGGTCAGAATCTACTGGTTCGTTTATCTTGAATCAGAAGTTTTTTTTAGTGTAGTACAGTTTTTCAGTTCTGTTTTTAATTCCTGGATGTTACATATTCCAAAACGTATACAATATTAATCTAGCAGCACTTGAAATATCATCAGAAATCTCAAAATTTGTATAGATCTATGTGCACTTAGCTGATTGCAACGATTAGAGCTCAATAAAAAAAATCGATCGATAAGAAATGCTGTATATTCAACAGGAAAGAATTAATCATGCTTGTCTGATAATTCCTATAAGAATTTTGATTCGTTTATTTTTCAACAGTTATATCGGTTGAAATTACCGAATTTTCATTTAACGCAAGATCTTTTTCTCACAAGTTTTGTACGAATTCTGATGTTTCCACGATAAAATCTGGTGTTAAATCCATACTCATATTTTTCGGAATATAGTATTTTTGTATACGATATATACTCTTTTCGAGATTAAGGCCGCAGAGGATTTCACGTGGTTGTGTCAAGACGGATTCACAATGGAATTGTGCCTGAATAAACGATAACTTACCTCTCTTACGTCTCTTCGGCAAACGTTATCGTCGCTGGTGACGCATGCACATCGCAATCGTACACTTGGAATCGGTTTTATCGCGAGCGTTTATTTTTCGCTGAGTCGATTCGTATAAAAAAAAAAAAAGGAGAAATAAAACGCGCACCGATGCGTAATTAATACACCACGATCGGATTTCACCGATAGCCTGCTATAATGTTACGTACAGATTACGGTTCGAAAGCCGAGTGTGATAATCACACGGAACGTGACTTCTGTCCTCACGTTGCTCTTGATACTTTCCACGAAATATGCATATATGCGACACGATTCCGACTTATTTTCTCTTCTTTTCGTGAACGCACCAGCTTTGCGCAGTGCCAAAAGATTTCGTTGTTTTTCCAATGAACGGAAACGTTTTTCGTTTCGATCGCTCCTTTATGCTGAACAAATATCATTTTTATCAAGCGTTCGATCAGCTTGAATGAAAATTCCTTTTGGAATTCCTTCTCAGATGTAAAGCGATGTTCATTTGTGATTGCTTCGGGTTTTTGATCGATGATCATGAGGTGATTTCTACTATCTCGGATTCATCAGCGCATCCTTCAAGATTCTTG
>NW_017304758.1:4328065-4336707 GCF_001594115.1 Trachymyrmex septentrionalis
ATTCATTTGTGATTGCTTCGGGTTTTTGATCGATGATCATGTGATTTCTACTATCTCGGATTCATCAGCGCATCCTTCAAGATTCTTGCCAGTATCTTATCTCCGTGGTGTTTGGTGAGAGGTGGATGGTTGATTCATCCATCCGTCGAGACTTGTAAAAGAAAGAGTCGCAAACAAAGCTACCTGCGACTCGTCATATCGATCGAGATGTCATATATAAGTACATACAGTGTATATATAAGTATTTACCGTCCCTTCGACGTCTCTTATGCGCAATACTACGGCTTCGTTCTCGTAACGCGGATTACTTTCCCCCTTTTCTCTGTCTCTCTGTTTTCGCGATAGCTCGTATCCATCTCAAACGAACCTGTCGAGAATCAGGCCCTAGGCTCCCCTTCAAACTTTTCGAGTATCCTGCAGAAGTGCTGTAAGCTGTAGCACCTGTATTGTACGAGTACACACATGCGTATTCTGAATCGCAAAACTTGGAAACAAATTAAGAGAAGTTTTCTCGCGAATTCCAAGCGGACTTGTTATTGACATTGTTGTCGAAACGGTTGTTGTCTCGAAACTTCCCTGAAGTTTGCATTCTACTATATTTCAGTAAAAACCCCGGTAGGACATTTCGTACGTATGTGACGTTTGCGGAAATCGTAAGTTTCTTCATACGACATTAAATTTTTATCACTTAATTTCAGGAAAGCATTTTTCACGCTCCAATTGTATTTTGAACGTTGGAACGGTTTTATCCTCGGTAGATGTGCGCGAAAAATCACTAATATCAATTCTGTTCTTATCAACTCACACTTAAAAACTTTTGGTCAATACACACACACACACACACACACACACACACACGTGACTACTTATCGCTGCGCATTGTTCTCCATCCGTTTTTATCGTATCGTCGTTAAAGGCATGTGAGCACGTAAAAGGTACAGCTATATACCGTTATTACGTGGGCCGACGAAGCTTCGGCAATGTCATCGATGCCCTCGAGTTTCTTTTTCCAGGCCACCACGTGCATGAAATTCATGAACGCGTAAACCAATTGCCCTGCGACTCTTTTCATTAAAGCCACGCATTCAGACAACTTATTTTGCGGTCCACTCAATTGCTTTAATTTTCTCTCTTTTATTCGATGCAACTAACGCTAATGAGTGTAAAGCCTTAAACACGCTCTCTAAATCTGAATCAATGAATAATCACTGATAACAGCGCCAAGTATGCCACTGGTAATCAGTCAATCCAATGTGAGATCTCTAACCTAGCTAATCTTTATTATGTGATCTAATCAATCTTGTTTTAGTGCTTGAATTGAATGAATATGCTATTGGAAGATTGAAATTAACGTGCAAATATCAGTATTTTAGTTATGTAACGCTCAAACATTTTTCCTTTTCTAGTTGAACTTCACTGATTATCAGTGCCAAGTATGCCACTGGGTTATTACTGACTATCCACTGATTCAGATTTAGAGAGCCGTGAAAAGGGCAGGCAATAGGAACTGGGAATAGACTTCAATCTCTTATAAAAAATCGTGAATTCTAGTATACACGCACAGGTGGAAAATTTGTATTAAATTTAACGCATTTTTGTAAGCAATTAAATAAAAAAAATGTTTTTTTACTATGGCGATTTTTCTGATAGATTGAAATCTCTTATTCCCTGTTTTCTCTCTCTCTCTCTCTCTCTCTCTCTCTTTCTCTCTCCTTTCATTGTGTTGAAGATATGACATAAAACAGATTATATTACAATGTTTCAGTTTCTATGATACAAATCTTCGTACAAATCTCATGTGCTCGCTTACGTATTTGAAGTAAGATAACTTTATCAGAGCCGAGCTAAAAGATCGAAGGCAACGTCAATTTATTGCGTGCCGCGAGTAAATCGCTCCAAGGAGGAGTCGCGTGACAGTGATCGCCACTGCATTAGCGTTATGTAAGATCCGCGTTACACGGCTATTTAGTGGCTCGCTCATTTCCTTGGTACGCGCGCCGCACGTACGGCAATGTAGGCCGGATGCGACGAACCGCGTTCTACCAGACGCACCGATGTATACACGACCCAGACCGTGGGCGAGTAACGCCGTGGATAGCTTAGAATCGAACTATGGAAATTGACAAAGGCGGGCACATCCGTGATTAAATCCGACACTCGCGCGCGCGGACAATGCACCATTGTATTTTGTTTCCAGGTGTGCGGCACCTCCCCCCCCCTCCCTCCTCCCTCCGTTTCCCGGTAAATTAAAACTTGCCGTTTTACCGCCGCGATATCGCGTTGATATTTTTCAAAGATACTCGACGAGATGCGACTCTCGCATCATTTGTTTTATCGATTTTGTAATATCTAATCATATAAAAATAATCTTCTTTAAAAAAAAAAAAAATAAATAAATAAAAAGCACTTAAGTATATGCATCTCTTCTCGAAAAATAACTTATTAAAATAACTGTTATTAATATCTGTAAACTACTTTGCAAAAATAAAACGCAAATGATATCTTAAAAAAAAAGGAAAGAAGGAGAGAGAGAGAGAGAGAGAGAGAGAGAGAGAGAGAGAGAGAGAGAAAGGAAAAGAAAGGAAAGGAAAAAAAAAGTGGTACGCGTTTGCATATAGATTTCACGCGTGACGCGAATAAAATCATTTTTATTCCGCATATTTCGATAAATCCCTTGGATTGATAATGGATGTAATTTCGTTAATGCGCGTGCTACAGTCTACAATTTAAATCACCTGCATCATCACCATAAAGACGAAACGAACGCTATGATTTTTCCTCGGCAACTCCTTGCATGCGCATCGCGCTTGGCCACGATCCAATTTCTTTTCAATAATATATACGCGCTACCAGAAAGAAAAGGACGCGCTTTACGAACACGCGTTACGAAGCACTGGTAAAAATTGACGGGACTCCGCTAAATCTCAGACTTACCGAAATCGCTGAATAAAGATAGCTCTACAAATCGTTCGGCTCCAGTAAATTCTTTCTCTCAACGACTATAACCTTTACGTAACATTATAAATAATTTTCTAAGGGTTTGATCGTATTTCTCAAATTCCGTTTAATTACAAATAGAATGACTCGCTATTTACAGTCAAACGGAAAAAGCCATTTTTCATTTATCTTTAGAAAAGATTTGTACAATACAACATAAGTAAAATTGAAAACTTAGCATCATGATATTATCAATCTTTTCGGAGCTGCAGTATGTTATCCTAATATGTGCGTAATTGCGAGTCTCTCTTCGGTACAACACGAATTTCTCTTCGTAGACATTTAAATTATGATTAAGCAAGTCCTCTGGGTAACCTTATTTTACGGAAACTTAATCGTTGCGATGTAGGCTTGTTTCAGACATCAAGAGGCACGTAGTGTCTCGAATAGTATAATGCGAGATCATTTCGTGTATTTATACGCGAGCTAGCCAGTTCTGAATACTCGAGATTATTGAGATGGAATAGGAAAATTCTTAAATGGGAATATAG
Organism: Trachymyrmex septentrionalis; assembly: GCF_001594115.1. Lineage (NCBI taxonomy): Eukaryota > Metazoa > Arthropoda > Insecta > Hymenoptera > Formicidae > Trachymyrmex > Trachymyrmex septentrionalis. The sequence continues at coordinate 4,331,554 of NW_017304758.1, forward strand.
AAAAACGTATCATTTTTATACTATTTATTTAATAGTATTTTCAAATCTTTAATTTTGAATTTGAAACATCATATATTGTTAAGAATGGAAAGACTAAAATTTATTATTTTATTACAAATGTAAATAATATTGTAGGAAAAATTAACAGACCGTCAAATATAAGAATGTGCCATCAATAATAATGTTTATACGAAATTTGGGCAATTTTAATTATTTTTTCATACTCCTCTATGGATATCCACGTACAGTTGCCTCTTTTAGCATGGCCAAGATAGAGTCCAAAGTCTCTTCTCCAGTCGGGATAATTTCCTCAGAGGGCAACAAAAAGCCATATTCACCTTGATCACGTAATTCATAGGCAAACAGGATAGGTGTACCACAAGCAAATTTGACCCAATCTAGAGAACTTCCGTAAGCTTCATCTAAAGATAATAAAAGTCACATCTAAGTACAAAAATAGTAAATCTAAAGAATCATATTTTTTAACACAATTAAAATTTTCTTAAACTAGGAATGCAATAATTGTTGCAATTTTACAATGCTTTTATAATAGAAAGAAGGGATTCTTCACAATAAACCATTCGAGAAAAATAAAAAGTACTTAGATATAGACAAGATAGAGAATTAAACACAAGATAGATAAATGTAAATACACACAATATGTAACACATTAAGTAACGAAAAAAGCTTTATTGATTTGAATTGAATTTTAATGCTTAGGTAATATTTTTTGATGTGAATTTATATATACATCCAGTTTTACAACTGCGCGCCGAAATCAATTTTAGTCTTTTGCAATCTTAAACTGAAATGACGTATTCATGTTAATAAATATTCTAAAAAAGCTGTAAATAATAATTTATTGCGAAAATATCATCTACACCAGGATCTGGACCTCTTTACTACAGTGATGTGATGAATGTCTTAACCAATTTGATTGCTAAGATTATAGTGATATGTTATTGTCGCAATAACTAACATATATAGAGATTTGTTAAAGCATTAAACAACAGAAGATTAAGTAAAGAGAGAGTGAGTAATTATAATTAGTATGCTTGATTCTTTAGACATCAATAATTGTAGAAGGACAGATAATCATCACAGTTTATGCTTAAAAATGAAGAGAGAAAATTCATTTATTTAATGAAGGGCGAGAGAGAGAGAGAGAGAGAGAGAGAGAGAGAGAGAGAGAGAGAGAGAAGAGGAAGAGGAGGAGGAGGAGGAGGAGACAGAAAACAAATTAAATAAAATTTTTTATACACACATATTGTCTCGGCAATATCTCCGACAGTGTAGTTAGTTCCATATCTCTCAGCGAGAGCTATCTTCGTTTTCAAGCCAATATCGTTCTGAAAAATTGTTAAAATTATGTAAACTTTTCATGTTCCATTATTCATATACAATGTTTCAAATTATTTCTTATAAATAATTACATTAAGCATTATGTAAGAAGACCATATGTTTTATTCCGTTATAAATATGTAGTGGGATGACCAATCCGATTAAAAATTTGCCGCATTTACAAATAATATTATAAAGTCGGTATTCAAAATTTGCTATCAATCAGAAATTAACTTTAAATTATTTTTAGTCGTCATTATGGGTAATGAAACTTTGTAGTTTTACAACGAAGTTGTAAGTTAATAAGATAAACGTAGTGCAGTGGTAATATAAACTGTTTCAAATTTTTTTTTGTGTAGAATTGTGAATCAATTACTAAACTAATTTGTTATTAAGTTTGTAAAAAGAGTTAATATTGTCTTCTTAATATATACATAGGGATCTTTATATCAAAATTGGACATATGTTTATTCGACATTTTCGATTTTTTATATGCTGAAGTTGCTGTAGCAATTTTGATATATACATTATAAAGAGACATCCTGTATATAATCATGTTTGCATTGACTCGTAATTTAGATAACAATACTGAAAAAAGAATCTAGTTATAGCTAATTAATATTGAGCGATGAAATAATTTTAACTAAATGTGTTGAAGTAATATAATTTAAGTAAACATAATTTTACCTTTACAAAAATATTTATAGTAAGTATTAAAGTATAAGTATCAAACGGTATTATCAACGATAATACTTACTAAAAATATAAATATTTGTAAAGGTAAAGTTATGTTTAGTTATATTATCGGAATGTTTAGTTGAAATTTATTTCACTCAATATTTGACTAATAACTAGGAACTTTTTTCAGTGTATTATTTCACTGATAAATACAGTAATAACAATTACAATGTTTTACCAATTCAATACTGTTTCTTTATACATAATTATTTTATTATATGTTTCTCAAAGCTATATTTGTTTTATAATTAAAATTACTCACCAAGTCGTTGTAATTGTCAACGTGTTCTACTGTGTAACTATATGGGAACATTAATAGTTGCGAGTAACTATGGAACGAGAGGTATATGTAAAATTTGTCACAAATGGATTTGATATAATTGGATAGACTTTTTGTTTCAATATCGGAGAACGGCGCAGGTCCAGGGTAGGTCTCAGTGCATGGGCCATTGTCATTGCTTACACCTGAAGATATCAAATTATATATAATATATAATATAAATATAATAAAAATATTCAGAAATATCGAATATTCTAATCTTAATATCATAAGCCCTCCAAAGTCCATAAAATAATCTCGACTTTTTATTAGATACTATATATTCAATTTTTTATTTTTTGTTTTGTTTTGATATAATACTTTTTTGATATAAATACTTACCTTTCCATGTGAAATCCCAGTTTCTGTTAGGATCAGTGCCATAACAGTTGTCACCATATGGCTTACGTGTCTTTCTCCACATTCGGTTCTGAAATAAATTAAAAATATTCATGTAATTAAACATTGATTTATTGAATGTTTTATATTTTTATCAGCGCTGCCATTTACTAACTTTGATCACTTTTTTGTCACCTTCTTTGGCATGTCAAAAAAAGATGACAACTTATATGTTAGTCTACCTAAAGGTAGTAAGTAAGAGTAAATGTTCTTTTTTAATAACCTTATATAATTACTCTGAAAATACTAAAATAAAATACTAAAATACTAAAATAAAACTGAAGTAACTAAAAATGTTAATTTTTGTTACTACTTTAATCTATCGAATAATAGGTTACTTTTTGTCAATAAGTTATCACAATTTTTTTGATCCGATGATTGGAAGAGCAGCGTTAGACATTAAAAACCGTGCTTACCGTGGTGTACGTATACACATATCCATCAGGATTACACACTGGAAAGATATACCAATCATGACTCTCAGCTAGATCTCTGACGTCTGTATTGTTACTGGTCAGCAATTGATCCAAGATATATAAAACAGTCGCCGGCGCAATCCATTCCCTGGCATGTATGCCACTCTCGAAAAAAACTCCAGAATTATTGTTTTTAAAGGAAATCTTTACACCTTTAATTTCACGACCCTCATACGAATTGCCGGCCACGACAGTTTGTACTATATCGGGATATTTCTTTTCCAAGTCGTCTAGATAATTGTAAATTGTATCGAGAGTATGATACTTTGTGAAATCAAATGTTTCTGATTCTTTTGCGGTTGGCGTTTGATTGATTAATGCCTGAACATTCTCAATAGAAACTTTATAGGGCGCTTGGATCTGTGCCATCAATTCGTAGAATTCGGACAGTTTCTGCGGGGCTACCATAAGTTCCGCCTGTTTATTCACAGACGGTTCTTTCCAGAAGGAAAACTGTAAACGATGTTTAATTTTGTTTATTTAAAATATAATATTAGTTTAAAAAATTAGTTACATATTTATCAAGTTTTATATTTTCTAAATATTGTAAATAAATAATGTTATAAAGGACTTCACACTATAATCATATGGCTGCGGTGAAATTGACTGAAACTGTGATATTTTATTATGTGTTCTCTTTACATCAATTTTTCTTTACCTCATTGATTCATATCTTATTATTCTGTGCATATAAAAATACCTACTAAGGTACAATTACTAAAAAATGAATAGTAAATAAAGATATTTTTCAGTTCGATTAGACCCAAAATAGCAACTTATCTGTATGGGGTCCTTTGTAAGTAAAAACCTGATTATACAATATGAATTTTAGAAATTTGTATATATTATGCTGTTTTAATGAAGTTAATTTTTTTTATCTTATAGCTAATATGATCAATACAAATCTTTTTTTTTTTTCGGATTTTAGTTAATATGATCAATACAAATCTCATAAAAAAGATAGCTTTTTGCACAAAGTATATTAATTTGCGTTTATCTTTATTGAACAATCTACTCACATGATCAGGATCCTTTGCCATTTGATTGAGCAATTCAACCTGCCTGTTTGTAGTCACATTAATTTTGACGACCTTGTAATTGTGAAAAGTAGTCTGTTCGGCGGTCACCAGGCCCATGACCGTGCATAATATTATTTTCCACATGATGATGATTATAGATTTCTTTAATTTAAATAACGAATATATATTAATTCGTTATCGTTAATATTTTCACATCATAAGTATAAAAATTTTGTTTTATTATATCAAGACAATTTCTACATAATGCAATTTATCTATACATAAGCAATATTGGTTGTGATTTAAATAACAAAATATTTAATTCTTGTAATATGATTTAGAGTAATCTATTTTAAGAAAATTATTTACCTTCTCGCCTCCTGCAAAATGCATAAGCAATGACTGATGTTTTTTTTATTTATTTACTTTTAGTCAATAACACACGAACAGCAGTTCTTTCAAAGAATTAATACATTAAAAGTTAAAGTCATATTTTTAAAACACATTACATATATATTAAATTTATTTATTGTTATTTTGGCGTCCAAACATAGTTATTGATTGTAGCTTGACGTCATACTTGAGATACTCCATGAGATTTTCACAAATGTAAAAATGACATCGTCAAGATATATCAGGCTTGGAGAAAACCCGGACTTTTTGAAAAAAGCTCATCCCACTAGATATTTTGGGGATTTTATTGGGTTTTATTGATTTTTTGAGCTTTTTTGAATTTTTTTATATATATAATTGATTATTTGATATTTTTTTACATAATATTTATTTGGATAGAATAAAAAAATCAGCCTAAAAATGGTGAATGTATTATATATTTTATAGATATTTAAATGTAAGTTAGATT
>NW_017304758.1:4336807-4354115 GCF_001594115.1 Trachymyrmex septentrionalis
GATACTGCCTCCTACTACAGTGGAAGGAGGCTTCACTACAATATATTAAGTGATTTTATATGCTTCCAAAATCGTTTAACAAAATTAATATATCTGTGTAATTATATAATTTACAGAATATATAACAATAAAGCTAAATACATATATCATATGGTATAAGAATTAAATAGAAATTATTCAGTTAGCATGAAATTTTATTAATATAAAAAGAAATTACGTACAAAAAAAAACGAAACATATTATACAATATTTATTTTATAGTTTAGCAGTTTAAAACGAAAGGCTAAGTCACTACACAAAAAAAATGTTACGGTTACTACAACTGGAAATAATGATAATTTTCGCTCATCAATGTATTTGGTTGTGATAACTGTAAGATGGATAAGTATCTTTACAACCATAATCGTTAAGATATGCCAACTTACAGTTATCACAATCGTACTACTTTTTGGATATAATTCTTATATCCAAAAAATGTATTGGGCGACTTTTGGTCGTGATAACTGTAGCTATTTTTTCGTTTTTTAGGAGAGACTGAGGACAGTTGTAACAATTTTTAGAAATATATATATATATATATATATTTCTTTATTTATGACATATATGTTTATTTTTTTTAATGCACATGATGCAACAACTATTTAGCTTTATGGTACTATTTACAACAAGGTATAATTTTAGGCTGTTTAAGAGTAAAATATCAAAATCCGAATTAGTACATCTTATTCCGATTTGGGGCAAAATGAAACAGAACTAGGAAAAGTTGTAACATTCTAAAAACAAATTATCTACTCTAAAACAGAAATTCACTGCTTTAAAAACAAATTATCTGTTCTAAAACATAAATTCACTGCTCTAAAAACACAAATTCAGTGCTTTAAAAATAAATTATCTGTTCTAAAATAGAAATTCTTCTTATATTATTTTTGTTTTTAAATCAATAAATTTACTATTAAAAAGCAGTGAATTTGTCTTTTAGAGTAGAGAATTCGTTTCATAGCAGTGAATTTGTGTTTTTAAAACAATAAATTTGTATTTCAAAACAGATAATTTGTTTTTAAAGTAGTGAATTTGTGTTTGTAAAGCGGTGAATAATATCTATTACAATAAGAAATACTAAGATTTTATTAAGACCGACATGAAATTAAATACTAAGTATAAACATATTCAAGCCTATAACGGTCAAAGCTAGATCTTCTGAATGCCTAAATAATTCATTGTGAATTGGCATTGAGAAGATTTAGCTTGGACCATTATGAGGTAATGTATCTCATGTCATGAGGTAATATTTTTCGCAATAAATTTATTTAAGATTTTTAGTATTAATACCCTTATAATACGATATTGGATCGAAGATTGAGAATTTGCTTGTCAATTTAATTTAACTTGTGATATTATTGCAGTAGTTTAATTGCGTTTGATAAAGCCCGGAAAAATTTCGGCGTGCAGTTTGAATAACTACAAAAATACGGTATATATGCATGTACATATATATAAGATATAGATAATTCACTGTGAATTATTTAGGCATTGAGAAGATCTAGCTTCGACCGTTATAGGCTTAAATATGCTTATACTTAGTATTTAATAAGAAATACTTATTATAACGCATTCGCGGTCATAGAGCATGAATATGTGACCTCAGCATGCTCTCGCATCGCAATCATATTTCGTGACTGTGATATATTTTCTAACCTGAATAGTCGTTAATTTAAAATATTTTGATTCATGAAACAGAGCGACACTTTTTTCTTGTCAAATTTTTATTTTTACGCGAAAACGCATCGATTCAGTGAATTTTTATCAAAATTTGAGGTGAGCGGGTCCTTCTTAACATTTACCGTTAATTATAATGGTGTTACAATGTACCCTGGCGATGCTGTACTTTTAATCCCAAACCGATGTTGTGCAAAAATTTGCAAAAAATAAATATATTTGAAATCACTTAAAAATGTCAAATAAAGACATACACATAAAGACATAGCTTGAGAAAACGTATTTTAGAATTAATAAAATGAAAATATGATAAAAAGCATTTTATTTGAAAGTTTAAAGCAAAAAAGTATAACATCGTAAATTTACACTTACATGGCTTATCTGAGCACTCTATATTATACATATAACTTCTTTTACATGCGACGCACGTGTGATTGATCAAGAGGCAAATGCAGGCCTCAATATATAGGTACTGACTATTTTCGTTTTCCATATGATAATCTTATCTCTTATCATTTAAAAGATTTACGCATCGTCACACACTGTTATAACTATCCCCAGTCACCCGAAAAGTCATACATATAATTTCTTTTACATGCAGCACACGTGTGATTGATGTCATGAGGTAAACATACGCCTCAATATATAGGCATTGACTATTTTTGTTCTTCATATGATCATTTTATCTCTTATCATTTAAAAGATATACACATCGTTACACCTCATCTTCTCTTTCATCATTTAAAAGATATATGCAGTGTTACACATTGTTATAACTTCCGTTATAACTATCCTCTATGATAAAAAGTTATTTATACATATAATTTGTACTTCCCCAGAATCGTAAAAAATGATTTATTTTTATTATATTTACAATAATAATAGTTTATTATTATTGTATTATGTAATATTATATAATAATATATAATTATTATATAATGAAAATTATTTTTTATTATATTATAATAAATTGTAAATTAAATATTATGGTAAATATAAATATAAATTACATAAAATATTTTTGAATATTTTATGTAATTTATATTTTTTGGAATTCGAGAAAAATAAACATTTATTAAAAAGTTATATAAACTTTACAAATTGTACAAATCAAGCATTAATTTTAAAATATTTTTTAATTTGTAATGAGTTTTGACAAATAATTTATTAACTACAAAGTTTGTTTTGTATTAGATAATTTCACATCAATTTTATTTTATTATTTGCTATTTTTTATTTTTCCTATTTTACATTAATTGTTACAGTTATACATTGTCATTTATTTATTTGTTATAAGTATATTGTAAGTATATAACCTCTTTTTATACTTATAACCTCATTTTATATTCAACACATTATATTTCGAATTTATAATATACATTGTTACAATACGTGAATTCTTATATCACGTAAACGATTGTTTGAGATTTTTATATTTTGACAGGTTTTAATAGGTTGGACGAATTTGCGTCATAAACTCTTTCTATTATGCACATTAGGAAACTCAGAGAGACTTTAAAAAACTGTAAAATAAATATAAATTTCCAATTGATATACAAAATTGTAAGCTTTATCTTTGCGATGCTGGGATGTAGAAAACATTCCAGGTATTATTCTCGGATTATATATACAGTTTAATGTAAGTATATTTAAATTGTGTTGATGTACATATCACTACCAACATGGTGAAAATTATATAAACACTGCATGGTGTTAAATTCATACCTATATCTTTTAGAGATTCATTCATCTCAAGAGTTCTATTTTTGTTTCTTTAAGCATGGCTATGATAGAATCCAAAGTCTCTTCTCCAGTCGGGATAATTTGCTCAGGGGGCAACAAAAAGCCGTAATAACCTCCATCACGTAATTCATAAACATAGGCGATTGATTTATTATGTGCGCCTTTTATCCAATCGATAGTATTTCCGGAAGCCGTATCTAAATACAAAATGAATAAGTTTAAAAAATTATATTTTTGTATATAATTATCATAAATGTGGAATGTGTGCAATAATATTGTATCAATTTCGCAATGTTTTTAGTATGATAAACAGAAGAAATTCTTGATAAATTAATCGAAAAAAATATAAAAGTATTTAAGCATGGGTGAGATATAAAGATAGATAGATAGAAGGGCGGAGAGAAAGAGAGAGAGAGAGAGAGAGAGAGAGAGAAATAAATGAAATTTTTTTTCTTCTACATACATATTGTCTCAGCAATACCTCCGACTCTGTAGTAAGTTCCATATCTCTTTGCGAGAGCTTTAATCGTTTCCATGCCAATATCATACTAAAACATTATAAAAATTAAATATAAACTTTGTAATATTCTATTATTTTTATAAATAATATTATTTGAATTAATTAGAATAATTTTCAATTATTTATATATACGATGTTTTAAATTGTTACTTATAAATAGTTATGTTATTACTTATAAACAGTAAGAGCATGATAAACTACTTCAAATTCTATCATCGAATTGAGTCACTTACTATTAAACTATTAAACTATTAAAATTGTTGTTAAATTTATATATGAAGAATTATTTACTTCTCAAATTGTATAATCACGTTTGCATTGATATGTAAGTTAGGTGTCGCATTTTTTAGCTCAAAATTATGTGTAGAATATATTCGTAAAAAATGTGTAAAATTCAAATTTCAAAAAAGGGTTCTAAAGGATTAAAATGTCTACTTTCGAAAGAGTTACTATATTTTTTTAGTTTCTATCATTTGGTAAGTTTTACATATAAAAAATTACGAGCTGAACTAAATGGGAAATTTTTTTTTATTTTGTAGACCTGTTACGTGCCTAAAACATATTTGCAAAAATTTTCAAATATCTAACGTGCCTAAAACATATTTGCAAAAATTTTCAAATATCTAACGTTAAAGTTTAAAATTTTCCCTATAAAATCATTTTTTTTAATGTTCCTTTTTTGTCACTGAGTTACCCATGGGTTAACTCTTATAAAAGGAGCATTCTAACTTTTATTGCTTATAATTTTGTCAAAAATTATCTAATTAAAAAAAAAAAACAAATTCTTAAAGCTGAAATTCTATCGAATGGTGTAATTGCCAATTTTAAAAAAATAGAATGTATATAAATTTAAGAGTTAAAAATATATGATATTACTACTTTTAAAACAGAGATTTTAAACTTTAAAACTTAAGACTCTATAATTTTGAACTAAAAAATATGACCAATATGATCGGAAACAAAATTTCCCAAATCTTAATCTTAATCTTGTCTCGGTAGTCTAAAAGCTTAGGACTCTCGCACGGAATGCAAGAGATCCGAGTCCGACTTCCGAGGCAATATTTTTCGCAATAAGTTTATTACAGTTTTTTAAGATTTGGGAAATTTTGGGGGGATTATTTGTTTCAGATTGATTGTGTGAATCATAATATTCATGATAATTTCATCGACTCGCAATTTATTTCTGAAAATTAATTCAATTTAAATGAATATATATTATATAGTAATTCAACATCTTAACACTCGGACCGGTAAGACGCTTCGAATTTCAAGTTTTAAAAAATATGATATTACTAGCCTTTCAACTGAATAATTACAAGGAACTAATTATTTTATTAATTTAATACTAGTTTTTCATACATAAATATTTTATTTTAGTTTCTCAAAGCTATATTTGTTTTACAATTAAAATTACTCACCAAGTCGTCGTAGTTATCAACACGATCTGTTGTATAACCATAAGGGAACATCAATAGTTGCGAATAGCTATGGAGCCCAATATACACATAGAATTTGTCGGAAATGGAATTGATATACGCGGACATGCTCTTTGTCTCAATTTCGGAGAACGGCATAGGTCCAGCAAAGGTTTCAGAACATGGGTTATTGCTAGATCCCCCAGCTGAAATTGTTAAATTATACATAAATATATATATAATAATAAGAAACATCGAGCACATTTTAATATAAGCTCTCTAAAGTCCATAAATAATCTCGACTTTTTATTAGAATATTATTTGATTTTGAATTATTATAGTTTTCTAATATAATATATATAAAATTTACTGTTCCATTTGTAATCCCAATTCCTATTGGGATCAGAGCCATAACAACCTAAACCGTACGGTTTACGTGTCTTTCTCCAAAGTCGATTCTGAAACCAATTAAAAATATTCGTATAATTAAGCGTTAATTAATAAATCAGTTAACAATGTTTTATATGACATTATATAATAAAACAGCACTTACCGTAGTGTGCGTGTACACGTATCCATCAGGATTGAACACTGGGAAGATATACCAATCATGGCTCTCAGCCACAGCCCTGACCTCCGTGTTGTTGCTTGTCAGCAATTGATGGAGGATGTACATGGCAGTTGCTGGCGTGATCCATTCCCTGGCATGAATGCCACTTTCAATAAAGACTCCAGGATTGTTCGCTTTAAAAGAAACCTTGACACCTTTGATTTTACGTCCCTCCCATGTGTTGCCGCCTACTATAGTTTGCACTATATCGGGATATTGCTTTGCCAAGTCATCTAAATTCTTGTAAATTGTATCGAGATGGTGGTAATTTTTAAAATCAAATTTCATTGATACATTTGCTGGCATTGTCTGATTGATTAATGTCTGAACATTCTGAATATAAGATTTGTACGATGCTTTGATTTCCGCCATCATTTCGTAGAATTTGTATAGTCTGTCCGGGGCTACCATAAGATCTACTTCTTTACTCACAGATGATGCTTGCCAGATGGAAAACTATAAATAATATGTATTTAATTTGTTTGTTTAAAAGAAAATAATGTTAGTTTCAAAAATTAATTATATATTAGTCAGTTTTTGTCTCCTCAATGTTTTATGATAAATAATTTGACAAAAACAATAATAGTTATGTAGGACTCTCAATCTTCGAAATATAAACATAACTAATGTAAATCAAACTAATGAGAGTCAAGCGCAGGTGATCAGATATAAGATCTTGAAAAATAATGAAATTTACGTATATTCTATCGATAAACGAGATGTCTTCTTTATTATGAACGTTTTAACTTACTTTGGAGTATTCTTCAGCAAAATAGCAATATAACAAAATACTCGCGTACCCAAAAAGGATTTACTTGCATTTGACTCTCATTAGGCTTGATTTATATTAGTTATGTTTATTTTAAATAATTTGATGTGGGTAAAGCTGATTTTATAAATTTTTAGCAATATGTGTACGTTATGCTAATTTTATGAGATTAATTTTTTTAATTTTAGTTAAGTCATATAAATGTTACACAAATCTCGTAAGAGATTAATTAGAGATATTAATTAAGAGATATTAATTTGTCTTTATTTGTCTTTATGCTTGAAAGATCTACTCACTCCATCTGAATTTTGTGCCAAAAGATTAAACAACTCATTCTGCGACGATTTAGCCATATTAATTTTGAAGACTCTGTGATTGTCAAAGGTGACCTGTTTGCTGGCCACCAATCCCACGATCGTGCATAATATTATGCTCCACATGATGGTCATAGTATCCTTCAATTTTAATACAATATCAACTTAGTTAATCTTTTTGCGTCACATTAAAATTTTTTTTTTATTTATAGCAAGACTATTTTTAAATATAAATGCAATTTACCTAATAAGTTTTGATGTGGATTTGGTTTGATGCAAGAAAATAATTTAATACTTTGTGTCAGATATTAAAAGATAACAGTTTATATAAGTATAAATTTTGACATGGTTTGGAGCGCGTCTTAACAGGTCCGTGTCTCGTAGTCGACTCTGACCTCACGTTCTTACGTTCGGTCGCTCGCATCTTTCGCGAATATTCTCCGCACACAAAATATTACCGCTATTGTTACAATTTGAAAGAATCGGTTAATTTTTAGATTTTCATGGAATTGCTGTTTCATATCATAATTAACGATTATCTATTATATTATAAATTTCTGTACCGATACAAATTATTTCGAATTACTCTGCTTCCTTTAAATGATCGAAGAAATGTAAATAGTCGCTTGACACACGAAATTAATGCATTTAAAAGGCCTATTGTCTATGTTTCCTCGAACAACGGGCCGTGTGTACAGACAGAATCTTTGTATACGTATCCTCTGTGTATATGTGCCGCGTATATACGTACGACTCTCCAGAGTCGTGGCGATGTAATCGCCATAAAATAAATACTAATCGTGATTTTTGCAATTTTTTAGTATTTAATTTTTATAATATGATTTATGAGTAATCCGTTTCAAGGAAATTGCTTACCTTTTTGTAAAACAGGAGCACTAACAATTATTAATAAATAAATTTATGTACAGATTGTACAGCTACACTTTCAATTTCTTGCAGTGAAATCTCGCTCCAAGAAAGCGAAAACACTTCTCAAAAAAAGAGTGATAATTTTCACTCTTTTTACGGTGAATTTTCACTTCAAAGAAGTGAAATCTCGCTTTTTTTTTTAGTGACATTTCATTTCTTTGAAGTGAAAATTTACTCCACAAAGAATGAAAATTGTCACTCTTTTTCAAGAAGTGAAATATTCTCACTTTTTGTTAAGGATTATGGTTGTATTTTCATTCTCTTGGAGTGAGATTTCAATGCAAGAAATTTAGAGTGTATATAACATAGTAACAAGAGTATTTTCAGAAGGAAACCGAATATATTAAAAATTAAAATTTTATTTTAAAAATACATTATGTATACTAAATACATTTACTTAGACGGCTTATAAGGATAAATTATAATTGGAAGATTTGAAGGTTCTTATCTAAGACTCGTCGAAAATTCTCTTCAAAAGCATGTTTTGACGACAAGCTATAATCAATAATAATAATTGGATAATAATAAGTAATTGCATTTTAGTACATGCAATGTACTTTTAAAATGTTATTTTAATTTGAAATATATTCGGCTTCTTTCTTTCCAAGAACTGTAGACGACTATTTTGTGCAACTCACTGTACATACTAAGTGCACACGATGCTAAAGTTGCATTATCGCATGAATTTGTGCTATCGCGATAATGAATGTTATTACTTCAAAATTATTTTACTTTGAAGTAAAAGTGTGTCAAACATTTGTGCACCTTGAAAAATAATTGCATAGCTACTCTTAAAAAATAAAATCTAAGTGATGTATGTATCTTTGTATTTTTATTCATTTTTTTTATTCCAACTCAAGTAGCGGCTTTAATTTTTTTTAAACAAATAATGAGACTACAAAATTACAATCAAATTTATGCACGTTATGTAATCTAACTAAAAAATAATTTATAACTATTTCAAATATTATATCTTTTTTTAATCCAAAATTTAAAAATATTTAATACAATTTAACGCTGCTATCTTAATTTAATGTGATTAGACATGGATGTCATATATGTATATTAGCGGTACCAAGTTTTTTAATATTTTTGAATTTTGGGTTAAAACGAAATACTACCATTTGTATTTAAACAGTATTATTTTTTTATTGAAAATTCGAAAAAATATATTATGGGTTGAATTAGATAATATAATATCCACATGAATTTGTTTTAATTGACGTAATTTTGTGATATTGGAATAGAAAGAATAAATTGAAATATTGATATATTTGTATCACTTCGTTTTATTTTTTAAAAGTAATTACAATGATTATTTTTCGAGGAGCGTGTGCTTGGCGTTTTATCTTTTTTCTGAAAAGATAATTTTGTAATTCTTTTTTACTACTAAATTTGTTAGTTAATAAAGATCGCAAAGTTTAAAACATAAAAGTAATTACATTATCTTTAAATATTGCTTTTCAAAAAATCTGTCGAAAAACAGCGCTCTTTGCTTTAATAGCACACTTGATTCGCTAAAATTTTTCTTCTCTGTTACAATATCGAGAAAATAACTGGTAAAATTTGTCGTAATTAATTAGCCTTGGTAATAGGTATAGTTTTACGTGGAAAATCTTGAGGGAGTTTTGATATTTGGTATAGTAATTGATGCCCTTGTAACAAATTTACATTTTGCCATCAAAAAATTGACGCGCCGACGCCGCCATATTGGAAAAAGGTAAAAAATCGGTTTGTCGCATTCTAGGTGTGTCTGTCGACACAAAAATACTTTTATAACAAATTGTAGAGGAGAAAATTTCTTATAAATTATGTCCAATAAATTTTGTTGTCAGATTAATAGTTTGTCCGTAACACAATTCATCAAAGTGTAAATTTTTAAATATTGTAATATCAAAAATATTTTTTTCCACACCATCCAAGAGGTAAAATATAAGGCGCGTTTTTTTTACATGGTTTTCCCAGTAGACTTCCTCTACAGTAATAAATTTATTTTATTTTTGGATCCCCAATTTTGTATACCCAATGGACCGGATTTGCTGATTTCGCAGACAATGTCATTAGAAATTAATTGTTCTTCCTTTTTCTTTTAAACAATAAAAATAATAGGAGTGAATTCATCCATGGCGTGGAAAGTATTGAACATCTAATGTTTGCGTATTGAAATCTGCGTTGTTGAAAATGAATTGAGAAATGCCTTTTCGTTAATCTCGAGTGGTAACCGCATAACTGTTGATTTTTTCATTTTTTTTTAAATTACTGCTTTTTCATATGAAGAGCAAAATTCCAACGATAATAATATAATATTTTTAATAGTTACGTGGATGCGTTTTTAATTATAAATGCTACCATTCCGACTTGCAATGACGACAAAATAAATAATTTGGTCTTACGGTAAAAATTACACACACACACACACACACACACACACACACACACACACACACACACACAATGCGCAAGAACAATGCACTTTTTTTCCATTTCACCGCAAAGCCACGTTTGTTTTTCAAAATAATATTTTCGAATAATATTTCCGTAATATTTCACAACGTAACGGTTTGAACATCCATAAAAAAATTATCCGATGGAGGATAATGGAGGTCTCGTAATAAAAGTTGAGAATTATATCTTCCTATATATATATATATATAATCGTTGCCGACGCTTTCACAATATGTTTTCGTTCCTCTTTGGAGTCGGATACTTTCTGTTCATGTAATGCTTCTGTTAATATTTTATAACTGATATTACGGAAACACATATACCTTTATCATCCACAATTACTTTATAAACAATTCACACGGGTTGCCATGATAAAATCATGAAAACGAACGGTAACATGACGATGCTAAAGTCGCATTGAACAGCCACTTACAAATTCGGCACGGTCGAGGCCAGAGACTTATTATACAAGGACGGAGCACTCGTATCGGAGCACAAAAGTAACGAGCTTTTTGCAGATAAGAAAGGGAAATGAAGCCTATCATATTGTAGCCGTACTTATGTATGAATGACACGCTATTTGTGTGTATGTATATTTTGGGCCATGGTCGAGGCAGATGTACATATACTAATGTGAAGGGAGCCTCTATCTTGGGCAGTCCCTTAGGATTGAATATCCCAAAAACGACTTACTACCTGATTACTTGAGGCCTGATTACCTATGCCTATATTGAACCGTTACTACACATATACTCATATAGTGTAATGTAGAAAATATGGAAAGAAGTACTTTTATTATTGAAATATTTGCTTCACTTTGAGGGATTGTTACGGGCAAACTATTGATCTGACAAAAAATTTATTCAACATACTTTGTAGGAAATTTTCTCCTTTACAATTTGTTATAAAGGTATTTTTGTCGACAGATACCTGGAACGAGATATTTGCGATAAATTGATTTTTCCCGTTTTTTGAGCCATTTTTGCAATACGGCAGCTCCAGCGCGTCAATTTTTTGAAAAATGTAAATTTGTTAATGGGATTGAATTTGTACTAATTTGTACTATCACAAAAACAATTATGTATTTTTTTAATGAGCATTAAATTAAGCTAGATTTGTAACAAATTTTCTTTTCATTCGTATCTTAAGGAGTTCAATATAAAGAAAAAATGCTAGCACCCTATATTGAGATATTTAAAATCTGCAAGCAAGTGCTGTTTCAAATTTCTTTGTACTTATTTTAATCTGAAATGTAAACCGAAATTTAGATTTAAAATCTATTTGCGGTTTAAAAATATCTTCAGAAATAATGATATTAGCTCTATTTTGAAATTTCAATATAATTATCTCTTTAAAGATACAAATGAAATAAAAAAATAGGTACAAGTGATGATAGGTACAAATTAGATGATATTTCTCTTTCTCGGAAACAGTAATATCTCAAAGTGAGGTGATAGTATTTTTACCAAATTTAATTTTGAACCTTATGAGGTAAAAGAAGATGGTATAAACAAGTGCAAACCAAGCTAATTTATAAAATTTATTGCATGTTAGAAATTTTTTTTTCAATTTGAGTGTCGGGCTCACATTGGTTTTGTTGTTGAGTTCGCTAAAATGTAGATCGTAATATATACTAGTAGTATATACTATCGTAGTATATATATACTAATAAAGCCATTTTAAAGAGAAAAAAATATAAAATATTCCCTAACTCACACTTTTAATGGTATAAATTAGTATAAATTCAGTTTTTGTTCATTTTTGCCCTAGTGTTATTTTTTTTATGGTCCTATATCAGTTTTTAAATATTAAACTAGCATATACTGTTTTCTTGGGAATAACACATAATATAGAATTGTTTTTGCCAGCGCAAATTAGTACAATTTCAATCCTATTGATTTCTGATATTATATTTTTCTATTTTTCTTTTATTTTGAATCGATCCTGCCAGCTTAATGTTAAGCTAAGCAGCGTCACGATTTTTTTTTTTTCGAAATGGCACATGGACAGTAGAAAATTATCAAATTAATAGTACAATTCAGTATAAAAGAGAAGGAGAAGGAAAGTAAAAGTTTCAATAGGATTTCCAATTTGATTCTGCTGATTTGGTCCTGCTAATTTTATACAGCCGAAAAATCATGGCACCGAGGATACTCCAGGGTATCGTATTTCCCAGGGTATCGTATTTGAGGAGAACTTTCGGATTGGAGCACAGCACGCGCGCGGGAATTAAATCGCGATGCATCACGCGGGAATTTCGTACGGTCCGTAAAACGTTACGGACGTACAACTCTTCTCGTAATATCGAGTAACATAACGTCCGTTGTGCGTGTGCATGTACATAAATACCGGTGTTCGCGCGTGTATTTATCTATGGCTGCTGGGAGAGCATATGGCGCCTGTAGCCGCGCGCCGCTTATGCCGTGCTCGCAACGTATGCACGTAGGTGATAACGCCGTGGTCGCGTACCTAACACAGTCAACGCAGACGCCTTTGGCGTATTTAACGTAGACCGTAGAAGGAGGCGCGAGAGGGGGTGGTCTAGTGGGATGTCTGGTGCGCATTGCAACGTAGGCTACGCACGGCTGGCTGCGGCGTTAATCTCAGGGCCAATGTATCGCGCCATGAAACTTCGTTAGTACGCCGGATTGATTACGCTGAGGGCGCGGATAAGGGCAGGGGAACGCTATGCGCGACGCCTGTAACGACCCGGCACGTCGTAAGAGACGGAAACGCGTTAACGCGGGACAAATTATCGACCGTAAAAGTGGACGCGATGTTTTGCGACGTATAATTAAGCTTGGAATGCATATGCGGTATGCGTCGATGCACTCAAATGCATCTCCGGAGGGGGCCTTTCTTAGTATTTCCTCACGAGCGCTTATCACGCGGGATAATTAATAATAAGCAAAATGGTGTTAGGCAGGTGCTTCGTATTCTGTGATAGATAATTTTGTTCAGGAACATGATTGGATTAACGAAAACTGGCTTTTTTAAATTTTTTTTTTTTTATTTTATGCAGATTATATGTAATGTCAGGCTTTCTGATATCGCGAGACGAGATTTTTATTTGGTTGCACAAAAATTTGTTAGAAAAATTCGTATATCCGTGAGAACGGTACGAAAAAGAGACTGTAATGATAATAATCTTGGTACTCGGTGATCCATGGCAGAAAGCTGACAGTTTAATGCAGAACAGTTACGTTTGAAAGTAACCTAAGTAGCTGGTTCACCTGTTCGGACCAGACGCGATCGACGATAAGCAAATGTGGTCTACACGCTTGATGGATTTCCGTATCAATCGACATACGTTAACTAGTGCGTGGCTTATGGATTTTTAACGTCTTCCCGAAATATTATTGTCGCCAACGACGATTGCGTAACGTCGTAAAGGCGTGACTGTGAAAAACAAGTTCGTGTAACAGGTTTTCATCTACGGTGAAAGGAAATTCCGATTCCGCGGCGATGCGTTGCACGCATTCGAATCAAGATGAGACCCCATCCAACGCGGAAAAAAATCCTCATAACGAAGATAAAGCGCATCGTTGCCTTGATGAGCTCGTTCTGATGATTGCGTACATTTAAACGAAAACGAACAAAGAGGTACAAAGATTAATCCATTAATCCAGGCAGACTAACAAAATGTTGTTTGTCTTCCTCCCAGAAATCTTTTACAGGAGATATTTTGTTCACATTATTTGTAACAGTAATAACAGTGAAGTATCATTCTTTCTATGATTTTTGGCGCAAACTTGAGAAATTGTAATTAATGGATTTGGCAGGTACATATATAAATTTCAATAAAAGAATTTTAAGCGTAAATGGCGAAATGGGAGAGAAAGGGATGTCGTACGGCCTCTCGCTTTTCACGAAAATGACCTTTGAAAATTTTCTCGGAATCTCCTCTGACTTTCCGCACCCAAGTTTACCTTCTCATTCCGTTCTCATCGCTGCTCTTTGAAACTTCTGTTGAATCGCGCTCCATCCCATCCTTCCACCTTCATCTTGAGTGCGCTCTTGAACCTCTTACTTGATCTCGGTTTCTTACTGGTAGCGTTGCCATTACTTCCCTGTTTTCCCGTCTTGAAATTCCTCCTGGCTAAAAAGTTTGGTTCGTAAAACAAACAAAACTTCGATTCACCGCGCTCGAGATCAAGGACGAAGAGAGAAAATTTATTATGTTTCTTCGAGATTCCAATGTGTGATTTCTGGTATATTTATGGAATACGCTGGATCTGATATTCTGAAAATTTTAGCCACAAACTTTACCGCACGTGTATCAAACAAGCTATTCCGCTGCGTTTAAAATTATCACTCATTACTTGCCAAATCCATTAGTTAAATTCCGCCATAAAGTTTGTGGGATAATACATTAAAAAAAATCACAATCCGTGAAGAAATTGTTATTATTACTATTTTCATGAAATATTTATTATTATTGATTCTATTTACAAAATGAATCTATTATCGTGACTTCTATTTCAATTTCGATAATATAAAAGAATGCGATAGCTATTCCTGAGGCAATAACGCATTGATAATGCATTATTACCTCAATATAAGTTCGGAGCATCTCACTTTTACTGGCATTACCATCTATATAGTGACGGTAATCCATCATCCTGCTGAAGCTGTCTTATTGCAGGAAAGCATTATGAACGATATCTATAAATCATGACAGCACATTTAGACCGGCAGCAAGTGTTTCCATGCGAATTCATGCCGGCACAAAAGTATTCGTTAATACCGCGAAAAGTTCCGAACTCTATTTGTAGGATGCGTCGGAGGTGGAAGTCTGAAAAACAACGTGTTTAGTTTCAGTAAAAGCAAGTCGATCGGTCGATTGCAACGCTTCCGAAAAATGCAACACGCTCCTGTCATCTACGTACATACATCCAGATAAATTGCATACGTGACTCATTGCTGAGATCTTCAGCTACTCTTCATTTGTTTTACGTTCCATTTACACTCTGCGAAAAATATCATTGATAATATAACATCGTAGGCTCTTCGTGGCCGAATTATAGAGAGAGAGATAAAGAGCCAGAAAAACAAGTGGAACTTTCCGCAAGATCGAAAGATATCCCAAAAATTTATTTTATTATTGACTACCGTTAATTCATTAGTATTCACGGTATTTGTTCGACGGGAAAAAAATGTAAAACGTGAAGAGAAATGGCCGTATTTCACGGGTCGTTGATCAGACATTTAAAGAAGGATGAGCTGCCGCTCAGCCGGATCTTGAAATAATATATAGATTAAATTTGCACCTTGGTTAACAAAAATGTAGTAATTCACGATCTCGCCGTCTGACGGCTATATCTGAAAGTCATTGGCGGAACGTAAAAAAAAAAAAAAAAAAAAAAAAGGAAGAAGAAATATGGTCCCGTGCAGGTATTCCTGCCATAATTGAATCTCACACGAGAGGAGTTAGACGTTAATTCACGCTTCGTGCTACGAGAGGAGGAGGAGGAGGAGGAGGAGGAGACGACGACGACGACGTTGGCTGCAACGGCATCGGCAGCGGAGCCACTCGTAAGGAGAAAAGCATAGAGAGGTAGGATCGACGTTGATTGAAATCCAACGTTCGCTCGTAGATCTGGTTTTATTTTTCGAGATCGTCGATGGGAGACCAGGACCTCCCTCTCGTCAGTCAGTACCGAGCCCCTCAAGAGCAGAAAGGAATTCCATTATCCCAGAGGACCGGATCTCCCTCGGCCAGAAGCGGATTCCCCGATCTCCTCTACCCTTTCCCTTTCTACTTTCCTTCTACCGACCAGCATCTTCGCGAATAGCCCACCCGCCGCACGGGATACCTCATTTCCTTTATCCACCAAGCCTTTCTCACGACCCCGCGATTTGCACCCGCTGCTGCTCAAACTCAGACAAATTGCGTGTCTATTTTTTTTTTTATCGGCAAACGCGATCGACATCGATTACCTCCATTTCCAGGATGTTGAATTCCACGTGAATTGAATTGTGGCGACTGCGCTCGACTGCAACGCTGTTTAACGGGAGCGTTCTGATAAAGCCATATCGTGTTTGCTAGACGATCGAACTCTGTAGATTCGAGGTTCGAATAGGGACAGTGTTCATGTTGTGTTACGTAATTAATGCATATAGATGCATACACGTTTATAGACATACGTTATTACATTATGGTTATTACATTATAACAGTAATATATATATACGTTATTACACCTACACTAATATATGATAGTTTATTTAGAATTATATGTAATTTCCTAAGTTATATGTATTAACTCTTACCTTCTACTCCTATACTTATGTATTAACTGTTATTTATTAATTCTTATACTTCTTCCTCTTCTTCCTCTTGAATGGACAACAAGCAGGATATAAATGCCTTAAATGGTCAAGCTGGGTCTTAAATGCTTAAACAAGAATTCGACGTGAATTCGTATACTATACAAGTAGTCATTTAAATTGCGCGTCGAATTGATTTTTCGGTCTTGAAACGCAAACCCGATTAAACTACAGTAGTATCCGCAAATTAAATTGACTAGCAATTTAATAATTTGATGCTCGTAAGCATCTTAGAAAGATCTTAATGATCCCGAATAACATATTAAAATCTGTAAATAATTTTATTGCGAAAAATATTACCTTGGCCGGGGGGGATCGAACCCGGATCTCTTTGCATTCCGTGCGAGTGTCTTCACCGTTAGACCACCGTTGGTATTTTAATTAAGAAAAATTCTTTACAATATCATTTTTATGAAAGTTGTAAACAATCCAATTAGGCCACACTCAAAGTGTGTCGTTTCTGTAATGTGCCACCGAAGAATTAATTTTGACAGAAATCATTAAGAACGATATGCTT
>NW_017304758.1:4354215-4378078 GCF_001594115.1 Trachymyrmex septentrionalis
AAATTAGGTATGCCACACTCAAAGTGTGTCGTTTCTGTAGTGCGCCACCGAAGAATTAATTTTGACAGAAATCATTAAGAACGATATGCTTTCTGTATAGCTGTATAATACAATAGTTATTTATGCATGTGACTGTAACGAGATTTATAAATGTTGAGGCTCGTAGAATTTTTATTATTCGTACTTACATTTACTATACTTCCTTCTACTTTAGGCAACACATAGCTATTCTTGTTAGCTACGCTGCTAAGATCGGTATATTTTATACTTTTGAGTATATTTAACGTTTACAGCGGTAATCTTTCTTGGCGCAGCCATCAAAGCCTCGTATTATCATTTTCCATTAGTATCATTCCCGATAAAGGGATCGTGACGGGAATCGGAGATTATCAGTTCCTTACCTTCTAAAAGCCACTGAATAATTCGACGCCTCGCTTTCCCTCGTACTGGCACTCACTGGATAATTAAAGAAAATCGATCGTCCAGCATCCCGTCTGGAATCTTCTGCTGTATTATTTCACGTTCGGGGCATCCGATCGGATGACGCGGTCGAACGGAAAATGGCAGCGTCCGTTAAAAAGTAACACCATAATGATGTATCTTTACCCTCTTCTCCGTGCATTTTATATTTAAACCTTTGCGATCCTGCAAACACGGTACGCGCAATCAATGATTGTGCATAAAAAATCACTTTGGATAATCTCTTTTTTTCCAATTTAATCACTCTTATTTTCTTTTTCTTTCTTAAAATAATTTAGTGATACAGTATTGACATCGCTGATGCAAACGAACTCATGGTAGGGCATCGCATTCCACGTTTCACGAAGAATGTACGTGCATCGCAATGATCTACTTTCGCAAACATTTCGAACGAATATTTGGACACCCGCATTGCATGTCGAAGAATATCGAAAATTCCACCAAAATTAGAATTAGGTCGACCGGTTAAAAATGCTTGAGATATCTCGGCGTTTCCGCATTACTTTCTAACACGTTCCACTTTCATAGCTATTTCTCGACGAAAATCGAGGAAGATTGTCGCGTTTTGATAAGCGGGTAGATTTGAATATCAAGGGGCCCAAGGGAACCTCGGCAAACATGGGGAAATGCGTTAATTTGCGAGGCACGTGCGCAAATTGTTTCAGAAACGACGTGAACGATTACATTAAATAACTTTAGGAAGCGGCGAAATCGCACGAATTTCACGAACCGTTGACTTCCTGAAATACGTATTATCATTTTAAATGACAGTACGAAATAATTGTACAAGCACAGTTGAAAAATTTGGGCTAAATTTAGTACAATCATGTGTCCCAAATGATTCATCAATTTTTGTGCTAATTTAACACAAAGTGAATATGTTAAAAATAACACAAATGTTATGTAAAAAGTTAATATTAAAAATACTGAGGCAATTTGTAAGCATATTTTTTTAGAATTTACATTTTAAAACACGTTATTTTTATGTTACTTATTACTAATAAATTGTGCTATTTTTTTTATTATTATTTAGGAAATGTTAATTTAACATAAATGATTCAAATTGCACGATTACATGTTGAATTAACACTCGAATACGTTAAAAATTCAATACAAAAATTTTAACAAAGACGCACGTGTTTTGGAATAATAATTTTATAAAGTCGATCACGCTTCTATAAATAATAATAAATAAATATAAATCGAATAATAATAAATCGCCAAGTCACGCGTATTTTGAAAACAACATATGACTGTACCATATAGCAACTTCACATGTATATGTAATTTTTATTACATATACATATGTGTATGGAATATGTGTATTTTATTACGTAATTATATTTAATTAAAAGCAATTTTATCGCGTGTACATAATAATAATGCAGTCGTATTATGTGCGACAGCACGAGAACGTCCGATGCAGCCAGATGGCTCCGGCAAATGCGATAGATTCCTTTCCGCGTTTTTTCAGCACCAATGAAGTTGTAAAACAGCGTCGTCACGTCGACTACGAAAGAGTCATTGCCGGGGCGTGGAAGCAACGGTACTCGTTCTCTCTCGCACAGTATCTTTTCATAGAAAGAACTGCAGATTCCATTGTAGGAATTCTCTTTCTTAGCGCCAACAGTGTTTCGAAATAAAATAATTCACGCATATAACATTATTTATTACGATTTAATTGACTTTATCAATTAAATCATACGGAAAACAATCGCCACTCCGTGATCACGCGATGTATATAATAGACTAACCCACTAGAGATAATTATCTCAAAATTGTATTTAATTTCTTTTACGACTGGTTAGAGTAAATTAATAATGCAATTAATAATGGATGTTGTTTGTAGACGTCTCGGCTGCACATTTTTGTGCTTTAAATAGAATTATTATAATTGAAAAGTGAAGATGTTATATATAAGAAATATGAATAACATTTTTAATTTTAATTTTCAATTTTAATCTCATTTATGTTAATTAATTTGTTTGCATGAAATTCTGATTGAGGAGCAAATAGCAATTTTTTATGCCAATTTAAAACATACGTTTAAAATACACGTTTTTGCACGAAATCTACAAATCCGTGATTTCCGGTCGATTAACTGGCGAAATACTGTTGTGAGAAAAAGAGGTATCGAAGAAAACGTTTTTATCTTTCGGAGAATAGAGAGATCGAAAAGGAGCGAACAGATGGTTAGAATAAATATGGTAACATTAGGAATACGCGAAGCATCCGCTTTTGCTCTGACTTTAATTGAAAGCGTTGCTTCATTCGCGTCACTCTCTTTTCACGATAAAGTATGCATGATGTGCCGCATGGTTGATCAAAAGAAATTCCTAATTAATTTGAATCGCGTTCGTTCTTTTCTCGATTATAAACACAACAGATTTCCAATGTATTTAATATTGTTTCGCGTAATATATGAAGCGTTCCACGGCAAATTGTTAGTAACGTAAGTACCAAAATGATGAGAATGCATTTTATTGTATGAGTGGGTTGTAAGTGCTGCATTCTATTACATACTAATATTTGGTGTAAAGTGCTGTTACAAGCGGAAAAAATTGACCAATTGAAAATGTTGCAGGTGCAATTGGCATTTTTACTTATTGTTAGACTCACAACGTTCTGACTTGCACTTTACTTATATCTACAACGTTTGGAAATTTAAGCAATTTTAACACGACTTTTTACACTATACAATTATTTAATTAAAAACTTTTGTAAAGACTAATTGTTTATATCTTTGTTACGGTAATTGTCGAATTTTACAAGTGTTTTCAAGAAAATAAGTTTTTTTTTTCCTTTTTCCTGAAAAGTTTTAAAAATACACTTACAACGTTTTGCTTTAGTACAAGCTTCATGTATCGTTTATCACAAGTTGTATCGCGGAATATCCAACTGATTTCTAAATCTACTGATATCTACAATGTAACATTTTTATCGCGTCACTAAAACGACGATGGAGACTGTCGGATGGAATATATATCGAGCGAAGGTCTTTGCCCTAGGACGTGGCGGTTCGTAGACGGTCGATGGCCAGGGTAACAACCGAAGTAGACGTACCTTCCCCACTCAAGGATTTCTACCCTTTTATACAGGCTGACTCGCACCGAAATTGAGCTTCAGACGAACCATTTTAGTTTTCCCTGTTTTCGTTTCGACGTCACGAGACTTTGTGACATTATTAGTAATAACACAATGGCAAAAATATTTTATATTTGCGTTAGAAACGGTCCACTAAAGTTCTTAAAAATTTTGTGTTGAATGTTTAGTACATCTGAACGTTAATTTAACATATGATGGTGTTATTTGAATATTATATGTTAAAATTGATATTCAACATTTCTCAGTATTAAAATAACACAATTTATGAATAAGTGAATGAATAACGTAAAAATGTTTTTTGTTTTAAACGAAGATTCTAAGATAAATGAATAAAAATGTATTAATTTAACATATTATAAATAATAATTTTTATGAAGAGATGCGATTTTTATGAAGAAATGTGCTAAATCAGTTTTTTACATAATATTTGTGCTACTTTTACGTATTTATTTTGCGTTACTTTAATACGAAATTTATTTGATACAAAAATTTGAGTAGATTGTTTGGGATATATATTAAATTTAACACAAATTTCCAACTGTGCAAATATTATATTCGCATCGTATCACAAGTAAACTGAAATCTGTCATTAATGAATGTACATTTACATGATTGATATCGATCTCTGATATTTGACAAATTTAATTAAAAGATAATGGTCTCCCTCGTGCCAGTAATCAATAGCTCTTAATACCGCAGCTTCTGTTCTATGGCGACTTTGATGATAACAACGACATAAAAGAAAGGTATCAGGAGATGAGTATCTTTAATTAAGAAGACAGTTCTAATCAGACAGTTTTCGGCAGGCGAATCTCGACACTCGTCGGAAGACTCAAAGACAAGCTGAATCGCAGATGCAGCGTTAACTCGACTGAGCATTACCTTCTTACTGTTATACACATATCGTGTGGCGAACGCTCGTGTAACGAAGACAAATAGATTTCGCGAAGGTCAACAGCTTGCATGATCATTGCTCAGCGAGAAAGTATTCGTGTAATCTTAATTGATAATCTTAAAAAGATAATCCAATAATTCTGAAGTAAATTTCAAATGTAATTTATTATGCGATATCAGTATCCAGTATTTAATATTATTTAGTAATTCATGACAACCCATTTCGCCTGCCGATTGTATCTTTTCTCGCTGATTACGCCTCTTCGCAAGACGCTAAATTTAGTTCTTCGGTAGTAGATCGTTTTCATCGCACACTCTGGCTTTCCGTGTGTCTCGCAACGTTTACCGGCGTCATGTAACGCCACGTAAACTCCCTTTCTTATGCAAACGTAATTTATCTCAGCGATAAAAGTCCTCGTGTCTATCGATCCCCGCCATGATGTGTGGACGCTTTTACCGGGGACGACTTTAGAACGACGTGGCTGGGAGACGTGAGTGCACGGTCCCGTTGTGTACTCTTGAAACCACTCATAGATTAACGAAAGATTATGCATTTTCATCGCCACGAATGAAGATACCGCCATAGAATAAATAGCTCAACCTTCCTGTGTAACCGCATCGCTGGCCTTTTATACAATATTATCAAGTCTTAGCAGGATCCTAGTCAGCTTGCTATCGCTCGCTGTCGTCGTGTTGAAGGCTTAGTTCCAATTTAATCAATTTTATTACATACAGTAACAAAAAAGAGAGAATAAGAAGGAGATATGTCTTTCATACAGTCTTTATTGCTTTATCATATATAATTTCATAAATAAACTCAAGTCACACTTTTTTAATGAATGTCTCTGCATAAAGTTTTACGACTCTCAGTTAAGATCTGAAACATCGTAGAATGATAATTATGGTTGTTATCTATCTATTTTTGAACGAATCTTTGACTAGCTGCTTTAATGACTTCTTTTTATGAGGAAATAGTAGTATAGAGTGATAGCCTTATCAGTTTTATTGACGTTATGCACATTCAAATTACGTGAAAGAATGACAGTCAACTTTTCTCCAGAAAAGACATATCTGGCACGACAGAGCTTAACCTGGAAATAATCTAATCTTCTTTCCTGTCACTTGGGATATTTTTTTCACCTTAATTAAAAGGTCACTATTATTAACTACATTTTGTGCATCATCATTAATTATTCTATAACTTATTATTCGAGACCATTATGTAAATTTACTCAATATTTTCTAAAAAAAAAAAAAAAAGTAAAATGAAATAAAAAAATTGTGACTGAGCTTCTGCAATTTTTTATTATTAAGATAAAAATCATCCTAGGTGAGACTATTTCCGAGGTAAGGAAGTAATCTTGATGACTTCTTTTGAGTTAGCGGCAAACTATTGTGTCGAATATTTTCATTACTTTTTTCTTTTTCGACTTCCGACGGAAGGTCTAATCTGAAGGTGGCAACAGTGTGGGTAGAGCAACGCAAAGGTAATGGAAAATACAAATATGCGGAACGCGAACAAATATACGCCGAGTTCGTCGTTATGAAAGAATGACGTAGGAACCCGTCGTGAGTTATGCATCGCTGATCTAGAAAAAACCGGCTTCCTCTAATGTCGGTGTAATTTGCAGTTTCGTAATTCTCGGTCGTTAACAAAGGAGAGCCGCAGCGCGACGACATGCGCCTTTGTCTTGTGCCTTGTGAAATGGGCTTCATGAACACTGTTCGCTTAGCATGGAAGCAGATATAAGTATATTAAGCTCGTGACATATGGGACATTACTCCTCGTACTCGGTTGGCGGGATACGAGCGTGAATCACACGGACGATATATACCTGCGAGTGACAACGATAATAGAGCGCGATATCGCTACGCTATTTTCGCGCGTCGCACGATAATACTTGTTTGCACACCGCCAACACCACCACGTGCCACGGCTTTGTATTCATAAAACAAAACGAGATCCGCTCGGCCGGGATGAGAATTTCATCTGCGAAAAAAACTAGATGAAACCGAGAAACTCTGCAGCGGTCACTCGTAGAGACAACGAAATCGTAGGAAGAGAATGGGAAAAATGTTGAAGCTCTTGCACGAATAGAAATTCATTCCGACTTATCTATCTTACGTGATTGCGTAAAGTTCCTCCGAAAACGCGTAGAATTTTAATTGCTCGGCATTATGTTTCGTATCATCTGGGTTAACAACGACATTTACAAACAAGCACGATATAATACTGCTATCTGTGTCTCTCTATATTTTGTTGCACGCTCGTATTCTCGCGTACGTTTACCTACGTTTCGAGCCAAGCTCGAAAAGGCAAACATAATTAACGGGCACACTCGGCGTTTTGGAGCATAATGATCATTATTGTTATAATGGTATTGTTATGTTGCTAAATTAAACACAATGTTTTTTCTCGAGGAAGAGATTTTCTACGAATAAGAATTAATTTAACACAAATCGAGAGAGCCATATTCGGCCAAGGTAAAGTCTTGGTGCCTAATAATATTTTTTTGTGAATTTTTATCATTTTCAGTTCAAGCAAATCGTATGCCGATTATTTGTCGGTCTTGAAACAGTCCTAAAATACTGTAGTAAATCACTTTAATTATGTAAATATGTGAACTTCAATTACGAATTTGTTCTTTGGATTTTTTGGTTTTAATTGCCATTGCTAGTCGATTTTCGGCGCAAGCTTTTTTTAATTAACCATCAGTTTATATCTATGCATTGTGGTACTTAATTACGGTTTCAATTACTGCAGTAAGAGTTTTTACCTATTCCACGTGTTCCATACGTTAATTCTCATACGGGCAAGGGAGCTTTTATTTTCTCACGTTTTCGGACGCATCCCACGAGCAATTAATATTTTAACCGCCACAGCGCGCAGTGTGTTCGAAATACAAGCAGAATGTTTGCGCTGTTTGTTGTATACAGCGGCCACGCTCGACCGGCCGACCGATTAAAATTCATGGACGGATTCAGGCGATGCGTCGCGAAAGAACGTTAGGACGAACGCAGGCAAAACCGTTATTACCGTCGTTATTTTCCCTCGTTTCCAGCGTGGGTGAGCTTTTTCGCAGGCAAGTCGGTGGAAGTAAGCGTGCACGGCACCGCGAAATTGTCTCGCGACTTAGGCGCCGGCTGATTCGCTCTGCATTTAATTACTTTCACAGTACCTACGCTATATTTTCAAGTGGGATTATGCTGATCTATGGGCGCAATACGAACCACCGCCGCCGACTTTGCACTTAATTCGAAATTCCTGCGTACGCTGCGAGTCAAATATCGCGTTGTCTTGCCGTTATTGATTTGTCAGCATTCCAAATTGCAAAAGTTGCTCCGAATTAATTCGGTAAAATACAGTGAATGCAAAAAGAATCCATAGAGGAAAGATTTTTTTTTTTTTATAAAAAAGTTTTATTTAGAAAATAAACTAATTAATTATTCATTAAAAATAAATACGTTTTGTTACACGTTCTAATATACCAAAAGAGCTTTGTAAAAATAACAGTGTTTATGCTTTTAGAAATTATACATTTCTCGAATACGAACACTCTTTGCGCATGTAAATTTTTAACACAATTCTTTATTTTACTTAGGTATTGTTAAGATAATGTGTTTTAATTATTGCACATCTTTTTAGGTAAAATAATTTTGAAAAATATATATAATTTTTTAAATTCTTTAACAAATTGCTAATATTTACTTTATAAAAATAAGGTTTTTTAAAAGATACTTTCTCTGTATGAACACTTTTACACTCTTTTTACACTCACTATATATTTATGTAAGATGTGTTAAATATACATGCATTGAATTGTACTAATCTTTGTATTTTTTGTCTTGTTACAGGTAAGTTCTTTTCCTGTTTAGCCTAATGGATTTCGGGGTGAGTGATATTTTATATAATTATCCGTATTTTTCATTACATATTACAATTGTTACATATTCATTTAAAACATGAAATTATATCAGGTTACGGTTATGTAATTTCCATCAGAATTTCATGGCTTTCTCGAAGGAAGATTTCGGAACATTCGCAATCACGTACTGCAATTTTTACTTCCGAAATATTTACTTCCGAGAGACATTCAGCAAAAATGGAAATTATAGGAAATCGATGCGTTGCTGAAATTTTCTTATTGTCTTCTTTCCATCCGACTTCCTTGCGTATATAATATGCTACGTTGTAATATAATCCAGCAATTCTGAAACATTTCTCTTCCAATTTATTATGACGAGCTTCTATTTTCATAACTTTTGTGCTATAACGGTATTTTTTATCTTGCATGAATATTCGTGAACATAGAAACTCTCGATATCAGAGGTTAAGAGAGGAAATTAATTTTCTGAATGTACATGCTGAGCCTAAAAGCCGCTTACTTTGCTTTACACAATTATACGGAAAAACTTGGAAGAGATTTTAAATATAATATGTAACGTAGACCGAGATAGGTACTTTTTCTTTGTTATAAAAACAGAGTGAAATTACGTAATAAAGAAGGTTTCCTGACGTAAATTCCGTAAAATTGCGATTTGCGATTCTAAAAACGATAACAGCTTCTCCAGAATGAGTCATCGCACTTTGGTGCGTTTTTACTTAGCGAAAACCATATTGTACACTCGTAATACTTGTACTTAAAATAAATGCACAAGTGGAGCGATAAGGTGTCTGACAAAATTACTCGTTTAAATTCGCAATGATAAAGAGTTACGCGAAGGTTAATTGACGATTAAAAGTGTACAATTGCCGATTCCACGGTGTATAAGAATAAATAGGTACGTGTTTTCCTTTTGGCGATTCCTACAACAGAGAATGCGATCGGTTTTGTGGAGATTTCATGGATTAGAGAGGATGCGACGATTTCCAGTGGCCAGCTCTCGAGGCCATGAAGTTTAGAGAGATTCGGCTGGCAACTACTAACCGCAACATGGACCAATGAGAGGGACAAAACTTGATTCCACGGGATTACGCTCCTGGATGAAGCTGGGAATTAGCCTGGGAAAGCGTAACGAGCTCGGCCGTTCCGCTAAATGAAATCATGTAGATTGTATCTCGTAGATTTTAGATTCTACTATTAACGTCATTTTTAGAAATTCTTGAAGAGCGAAAACTTGATTAATGGGTTTCCGTTAAACGCAGAGAACGTTATATATGAATATATTTAACTCGGTATATGCTGAAGAAAAATATCTCTTCAAAATAGAACGCATTTTTCGCTACCAATGAACATCAGGTAACAAAACAAGTACTGACGTTTTTCCAAATCTATTAAGTTTAATGCATAATATAATACGAAAAAATGCGTTTATCACAATATCAGTAATATTGAAAACGAGAAGCAGAGCTACTTACGTACAGAAAATTGGAAAGGAGGAAAATCGTTAGTGTGAAAATTGACTCAGAAATGAATACTCCAATCTCAATACAGCTTAAAAGATATGCTAGGCTTTCTGAGAAGCCTGCACCTTTGTTCAAGTTGAAATTTGACAACATACAAGTGAATACCTGAAATTAGAGTACTCATTTCCGGAGAATCAATTTTCACAATGGCATCTTCTCTTTCCAATTTTCTGTATATAAGTAGACTACGGTGGTTCCGTTCAACAGAAAACACAGCCTTGCAAATATTGTAAGATTCTTTAGTATGGTTAGTTTATATGTTTAGATCCAGTGAAGAACTAGGGGCAAGAAAGAACAATCATATTAAAAAATTGTACGACAATTACAAAGCTACTTTTTCTGCTGAACGCAACGAGATATGTTTTATTCTCAATGTCACTGGTATTAAAGTACAATCTATCGGGTTTTTTATGTCATAAACGCACATTAAACTTTATAATTCTCGAAAACCGATAGAATTTTTTGGCTGATGTTACACATGATAAATGATAATACACATGAAACGATTTCAGAGATGATTATATGTTATTAAACGCTATTACGGTAATTGATAGCGCAAGTATAGGTATTAGCAGGTATCTCCAAACACAGGAGTGTCAAATAGGCATTGTTCTACCGATAAATTCAAAACGAACATAATAAGAGCGACCTTTATAGGCCATGTGACATGTCGCCAAGGCGATAATTTCTATTGCGTCGATATATAAACACGTTACCGTCGTCTGTTCGTATTTTTCTCGCGACCGACGTGCGCACGATAGTTAAACGTGTCTCGAGTGCCAAGTTTTCCTGATTTCCCGTTGGTCCGTTCGAGCGATCGCGAAAAGAAGTGTATTTCTTTGATACGTACGTACGCTATGCGTTGTTGCGAGATTTATAAATATAAAGGCAAGCGCATTGCGCGCATCGCTCCTGTACTTACCGCTTAGTGACCCGCTATATTTGCGAAACAAAGGATAGATATAAGATTTATAGTAGAGGTTTTATACGTAACAAGGGTGTGAGCTGACTATGCGAATGAAAGCGCTTCTGGGGAGTTTTCCCCCGTCAAATTTATGCAACCATTTGTTTTCTTTTTGTTCGCGGCTTTACTTTCCTTCCTCTGTGCCGGTTTGCAAACAAATTCTCCAGAAAGAAAACGACAGGTAATATAATCATGCGTAACATTACGAGACACACTCGTGTACGTAGCAGTAATTAATCAAAATAAGTCTCAATTCATTTCACGAGTTCGAGAAAAACATATCGCTTCCTTATTTCAAATTTTGACACAAATAAAAAAAATTGAGTTTCCTCTAAGGAGAAAAATTATTTTTTAACTTTATTTTTAACTTGACAGAAAATCAATTAAATATTATTCAAGAATAATATATTTTTAATATGATCAAATTTTTTAACATTTTTATTTCACTTAGGAAATTCTTAAAACACTCTTTTTCAGTTATGACGATTTTTTTTTGAAGTTAAATTAGTTTATTTTTTATGATTGTGATAGGGTTCATTTTTTAATGATTTATGTAAGCCATTCATGTTAATAACTCGAAAATCATGTTTTTTAAACTATGTCACTTACGGAGTAAAGAAGCGATGTCGAGGACTTTTATCGATTTTTAGAGATTTGCATATATGCGTTCTTCCAATAAGGTCCCCAATGCTAATTACAAGTTCAATATTATGCAGTTCGCCACTGAATAAGTACGTAAACCAAGATAAGCAGTCGCTTAATGACCGTCCGACTTACCCGCAGCTGGATTTCACCTGATCTTTTTTTCTACGCAATTAACATATTTTTCCCTGAATTTTTCTGATTCCCGTGATGAGAGACGAAGCGTAGGACAGTTAAATAGCCTATGTTATCCTCATTCTCGATGCAAATCCTCATCCATGTCGAGATCTCGTTTATTGCAGCGGCCAGTCTATCTAACGGGTGTTCTTTTATGTACGTAACGGCGAATGCTCAACGTCCACGACACGAATTGCTATTCGTCCCACGGGAATCGTAGCTCCGCAGCGATTATTCATCTTTCAGAACGCCGGGCACGAAATCCCGATAATCCTGGCGTGCCAAGGAGCGGACACGCGAACACAATAATTTAGAATCGGGACCTTCTCGGTACCGAGGTTACCGTTAAAAAGGGTTGGAAAGATGACACGTGGGCTTTTGGGATACGTGTGAAAGGAACCTATATCAAACCGCCGTACAGTATATCAATATTCTGGAGATTAATTAAAGTCGCATTAAGAAAAGAGTGCTTGATATTTTTGATTATTAATTGTATAGTAAAATAACTGTGGTTAGGAGATAATTTCAAATATTAAGTATAGTAAACAATAGTAAAATATCAAGACGTAAGTGGCAAATAAAATAAATTTTTATTCAGTAAATGCAATTGCAGTTGTAGTGAATATATATTTTCTCAAATTTACTTAATACTATTTACCTCTAATAGTAATGAATTTTTATAACTAGTTAAAAAGACGAGATCGGGTCTTCTTTTTTATCTTTAATCGATATACAAAATAGGTAAAAAAAGTAAATAACACAACTCTTTTCTCTCTGTATTTATTTATAGATGAAAAATACAATAAAATTTACTGACTTTATAATTGCGGTAAAATACAAAACGCTTGACCAGCCGTAGGTAATAATCCCAATCTTATCATTAAAGAGTTAACTATAACGAATTGGAATTAGTTATCGTGTAGAATTCTGTGCACTTAATTAGTAGCTCTTACCCTCGATTCGATCTATCATCTGTTATTAATTTCTATCGTACAGTTCATTTTGTCTTTCAATTTCTTATATGCAAGTAGTACTTAAATTATAGCAATTAACTGATTTTAACAAATTGATTAATAGCAAGTTTTAACTATATTGGAAATAATTGAATGTAATAATATTTTATGCCCATACAAAGATAAACTTTCTCCTTCCTCTGCTTAGGCACTCTCAATATTTTAAAACGAAAATTCAGCATATACTTATATTACAATTATTTTTACCACTTTTCCAATTACCTGTGATAAAGAATTTTTTGTTTTATAATGAGATATTTATCAAATGCATTTTTCTTTGTCTCAAGTACTATGTACTTTTTGATATTAGTAAACAACGATACATTACATTCTATATCAGCGCGTCAGATTAGTGATAATCCGTGAAGGCGATCTTACGAACTTGCGCCATTTCATTGGACTTTTCGCAATTCTGAAATGCCAGTTGCTTCATTCGTCTCCTCTGACTCACAATGGCGCAAACATAGGAAACGCGTCTAGTCTTTGTGGCGACATTGTGGATATCCCGGTATATATACGCGGGAAGTTGGTCGTCGGAGAGTCTTGTCTGCGGACATTGAGTTTATCTGAGAAGGTCAAGTTTCGAAAGCCGATTTCAGATGCTTGGAATCGTTGCCGCGATGGAAAATGAAAATGGAAATTTTTAACTGTTTTTTTGTCTTGGTCGGAGCTTTTCGAGAGAGGAATTTTTTTTCTTCAAATGGAAGTACTTAAGTATTCCAATATGATCTTGGATATCTCGTCTCCACTTAAATAAGATTCCGAATTCAATTTGCTTAAGCCAATAAATTAATATTAATGACTTTCGAAAATATTTACTCGTCAATTGGAACGTGTCAATTGTAATGGCGTAAGTGTTAAATGGCTAATAAATTATAATAAACGAAGATCTTGATGTATATACAAATATAACAGCGCATAATAGGAAGTATAATGTGGCACAATTCTTTCTATATATGATTTATGAATTTCGAAGGGTAATCGAGTTAGTGAATGCCGATTTAATTGAATCCTCTCGGAATTATACATTTTAATGGGCCGATTCATCAAAGTTTCACTCGCGGGCACATTTATCTTTGATGAATCAATCGTCACTGTACGGAAGCTCGGCATTTTTATTACAGTACAGGGTTAACTTTTGGCACAAGACGATTATGTTTTCTCTCTATGATATAGTTAAGAGAGATAAAATTAGTTTCTCTTTTCTTTCCCCCCCTTTTGACAGGGGCAATTATGTGCGACCGCGTGTGTTCGCATGGGTAATGCAGTAAATAGCTCCAGTAGTTTTTAATGGACTCTCGCTGAGGGAAGCGGTAATCCCTGCACTGTATTCCGCGTGTGTTCGTCGTTCCTACAGTCCTCGGGGAAGCATTAATTAACGTTAATTAATTTAACATACTTAACGTCAATCCCTTGTCTGGGTTGTGAGAGAACGGCTGATATCCGGACGACGCTTGAATATCCACAGACTGCTTCTCGATTGTGGTCCAGGGCTGCATGCTTGTGCAGAGCTTCAGTTTTCGCATTATCCGCTCGAACTAATACCCTCGCGATTACGATGGGTAATCGAATCGAACAATCAACAGGAAAATCCGGTACATTGCTATCGATAACCGATTATTTCGTCATATTCGAGGTAACGTATATTTATTCATTTTTTATTCTAACCTTTATTATACACACAAATTAGACGTAATAATTGTGCAAAATCATACATCAGGAATAAAGCATTATGTAATTTACAATATATGAGAATGAATTAATAGTTGTTCCGAAATGTATTTATAAAATTTATTACAGTCTCAAGACAATTTTATACCTGTATTATTTTTCAACATAACGCGATAAAAACTCTCGCGATAATTATTAACTCGTAAATAAATAATGTGACGAAATATCAGAGGATACATCATAAATCAAGGAAATTGTAAATTATTTTGTAAATTACCGAGGTAATTTCAACTTTATTCGTTCGTCTCTTGCCTACAATTCAAACTCAATCTCATTATACTATCCTGCGAACAAAATCATATTCAGAGAGAGAGATTGTCATTTAAAGCTTTGTATTAGGTTCAGTACCACACACGTTAGGAATTTTGAATATAAAACTTCCAACCAATGACGATACTGCCGCGTAATTTCGTAGTCACTATGGGCTCCCAAGAAAGTTTTCACATAATTCGCGAATGCGAGACTTTTAGTTTGAATATTCTCGGCTCATACAAAACGCAAAAAATTGACCGAGGGACAATTTTTAACTAGCAGGGGTTGTCAAGCCCTCCTTGCGTATACATAAAAGATGTGTAACAAAAGAAATCTGTGTCTTAAAAACCCCTAAAGAAATAGTGAAGAAATTTGAAAAGTTTCTCTTATATCTGATTAAATTAACGTGTATAGTTTGCAGACATAAATGTAGCGCAGATCCACCAGATCGTGAACGAATCCACGCTGAGAGAGAGATGAATTCAGCGAGAAAAATAAGCACTTGTCCGAATTTAGCCGGTGTTTACCCACGGGTGCAGAATTCCATGAAATTAGATGGCGCACAACAGGGACGACTCATCGTATTTGTACCTCCTTGACACGATTGATCTTCCGTTCATTGATCCATACGTTGAATTTTCTCGGTCGCTTTCAATGCACCGTAAGATTCTCCGCTGCGCTTCATTCTGGAGAACCGGTTTTTCGTGCTTGATTCACGGAGCGAGGTTGGCCTGTAACTCACATCGCACAACTTTATTTTGGTATGTTTTTGCCGCATTCCGTGCCTCGCGCCAGATAAAAGCTATAGGGTGAAAACTACGGCCATTTTTTTTTTCATGCGCTATACCGCATCTCGCGCCGGTAGATTGCCATTTCTCGCAACGACGGTATCTCTTATTTCGCGAGAAGTCGTCCCGTGGGGAAAGAGCCGTCTAAGATACGGAGTGCGTATCTCCTCCGAGATTGTAATTCGCGAGCACCTCGTTTTATGCAAATCAATGATGCAAGACTCTTCTAGCAGCTCTTTTTATTCTCTTTCTATTTTGCGTAATTGTTTTTATACATTTACGCCGTGACTCTACTTTACAATCGAGTGAAGTGAAGAAAACTACGAAATTGGAAACAACTGTGAGGCATGGATATCTCATATTTAATGTTTGATGATTACGATTGTTATGTAATATTTACATTTCATCGTTTTCGAATATTTTCCATCCGAAATTATTACCGTGCGATGTGGAGACCCGATCAATTCTAGCCAAGCTTTATCTGCCAAACTTATTTCGCGCCAACGGGTTGGATGCACCCCGGTGTCATCAATCCCTCGCATTTTCCAACGTCTCGTGCATCCACCCAAGAATCCTCACGGTGTCATTCTGACGCGCGCCCTGAGGAAATTGTCAAGCACTGACGACTGATACGGATTTCGTTCCTTGCTTTGCATCGCCTATCTCGACGGTTTCTAATTTATCTCCATCATCGCTCTCGACAATGCGCAAAAACGATGGCTCTACGGTTCTTAACTTTGCAACTCTCACGAACAAATTTCGCAGTTATCTAAAAGTTACCATCTGATAAAATATCAATCATATTTCTCGGAATACTTGCAGTTTTCTCAAGAAAATATTATTCAATTATACAGTATACGTCGTAGTTTATTTAATTTGATAACATTTTTTAAATAATAACGCTCATATTTTCTATAGAAATTATTTGAGAATTAATTGCAAACAATTTCAGAATTTCCTTTACATAATAACGTTAGCTTCTTGTATACGCAAGTCCGTCGTCCCGAATTTTCTTTGACTTCGTATTGGCGGAAATGTGTTATTAACTTAATTTACTGGCGCACTTTTTCTCTACTATTTATCCAGAATTTAATTTTCCTGCAGTCACGCTCGTAACGTTTGCTCTCTAGTCTCCAGTATATTAGCTTTAGTTTTGCGCCACTCTCATTTGTCTCTATGGTACCGTTGTGAACTTTTCTAGACAGAAAGAAACTTCTTGTTTGCGAGTTTATGTCCTCGAGCTTTTTCAGCAAGTAACTTTGCATTAAGGGATGCCTAACGAAGCAGTTGTCGAATTTAAAGAAAGAATCTGAGTAAACCAATAGTTGCTTCAAGCGTTATCCAGACATTAAACTTCTACGTTTCTACACATATATATATATATACACACACACACACACATATATGTTTATGTATGAATTTATGGATTTTTTTCTCCAAAACTTATACGATAAACTTTTTTTACTTGCACGTATGTTATGTATTATTTACGTTGTTATTTCGCGCTTTTAGATTAGATTTATAAAAGCGATTTATATTTTTTTATACGGTTTAGTAAGTTTAACAATGAAATTCAGTCTTCGACGGTAATGGATTACCGGTTGTTTTCCAAATCTGTAACGGGTAGTGAATTGTAATTTATTCTCTCTCTGCCGTCTCGAGCTACTCGTTGCTTTGTCCTCTTCAATCATCTCTCGTAAAACTCAATCGTCGTGAAAGGCGAAAGAAACCTGAAGATTATATTGTATTCTTAAAAAAAAAACAACTTATTTAAAAAAAGAAAAAAATATACGCCAAGTAGATAAAAAAGGTATCGAATATTACATTTCTTTCAATATATAAATCGGATACGAAACAAATACAATTAGTCAAACATTTCATAACGTGAGACACATAGATAAGATAGACTAAAAGTGACTAAAATGGTCAACTGGATTATAGTGAAGAAAAAACTTGGCATTATTATCCGGGTCACATTAAAATTAATATTCTATAAGGACCGATATGTTTTCATAGTACGGAAATTATTTGCAATACAAATTGTGAAAAAGGTGTAAAAAAGGTTATTACATTCAATATTCTGCAGATATATACACAATACATGAAAACAATAATTCAACAAAGAAGAGATGTTAATAATTACTTACTAATCCTGTAAATGCGTTATTTATAATGTACAATAAATGTATATGTATAAGTATAAAAAATTCACGAGCTCGAGAGAATGGTCGAAATGGAGAATAATAACGTTAAATGCTTTAAACGAAAAAGTAAGAAAAGAGGAGAATTTGTAATTCTCAAAACTTTCTTAAAGTAACTATTTTTGTTATAGTTTTTTTAAATTATTGAAATGAAAATTATTAAAACTGTAAAAACGATCTATCTACAATTGCAATAGTGTTCTATATTTGCCTCACAATAATTAGATTATTATTTCCGTCAATTGTTAAGCAGTAAATTGCAAATAGTGCAAGATTTACTATTTTATCGTACGTTTTACGGTTTCAAATATTAGGTGTTTCTTTCGTCAGACCGCATTCTAACTTATACATAACCAGTGTCATGTTCTCGCTGTCCACACCGAAAAATCCGTAGCAACCCGTTCAGCCACGAATTTTGATTTATCTGCCCCGCCGTCGCGACCTTCATGCTCGGTACATCGGCCTCGTACATCCTCCACCTTCCACCCGCAATTTTCCATCCTTCCGAATGAGGAGGGATAGATAGAGCGAAAGAGAGAGAAGGGGGGAGGGGATGTTTTTTTTTTGCCAAAGTAATTCCACCAGCAGAC
The DNA here is from genome assembly GCF_001594115.1 of Trachymyrmex septentrionalis. Lineage (NCBI taxonomy): Eukaryota > Metazoa > Arthropoda > Insecta > Hymenoptera > Formicidae > Trachymyrmex > Trachymyrmex septentrionalis. Next base: position 4,372,460 of record NW_017304758.1, read on the forward strand.
ACCCCCACCAGTTTGTCGGCCGCGTGGCGATACACGTATCCCCTCTCTCGATAATCGTCGACGGTGGGGATGCATTCGGGGGTGGTGACGGCGGCGACTAGGGGCGGCTGGCCGGATGGTTGGCTGGCCGCTAAGGGGTTGCGTCGCGGCGCCGCCGTTGTCGTTTCTTGCGGATTCAGTCTCTCTCTGAAAGAGGAAAGCTTTCAGTTGATGTGCGACCACCCTGCACGCGACGTCTACATCGTATCGTCACTGCTATCCCTGCAAGCCGTGTGAGAGGCACCTGCTACCCCCGATCGAAGGGGGTGCGTAATAACACGCGAGCGACGAAAAGGACGTGAGAGGTAATTGGAAAGTACCGTGCCCGTGATTTAATTTAAACGGTTCTTTTATCTGCTCTCGAAAAAGGGTGTGCCGGGAAATATTAATCTCCACATATAAACCATTAGAAAAATCTCTATAATTATCAATGTCATTTATTTTGCGATATTCAATGAATACGTAATTTCAATGTTTATCATAATTTTATATCGATGACAAAGAGCGAAGTCTTCTTGTTACGCTTGTAATTGAATGAAATATATAATTTTAATATTTATTATCATTTGATATGGATGACAAAGAGTTTTCTTGTGCGTGTGCGGAAAACGAGAGCCTGAGAGGACAAAAAAAAATAGGAGAATATTACGAAATTATATATTGTATAATATATCGATATTTGAATACATTTGTTAAAATGATAACGTTTGATGAAAATCATCTATTTACCTTCCGGCTCATCCGATACATTTATAATTCTTTATTTGAATCCTCTTGCGTCTGATGGATGGAGGTTAATAATTCATATATACATATTGTTCATTTACATACTGGTTTTTGTTATGCAAATACGTCGTGTAGTATGAGTCATCCTCACGTTGATACGCGAACGTGACATTGCGAGTTATGGCTAGTCGTAGATGGGAGTTTCTTCATTATGCTGGTTCACCCTCGACCGATCATGCAACGGTTCAAACGCGAAAAATCACAGCGTGTGCGATCACTTTTCCGATGACTAAGGCTAAACGGAAACTTGTCCCTTTTCGCAAAAATATAGAACTTTTTGCGTTAACGTATTTCCAAGCTCGACTCTTCGTGAAGATGTAACGTCTAATAAAAAATAAAAAAAAAAAACAAGATTATTTTATTAAATTCAATTAAATCGTTTCGATTTAAGCATGTGACATGATTATTTTGATAATCTAACAAAATTATTTTTAGATCTGTGTGTATCTAGCTAAATTCTAGCAAAACCATTATTTTCGTGTAGAAAATAATTATTTCGCGTAGAAAAAACTCTACCGACTGTTTTCTCTGATAAAAATCTTTGAGCTTTAATTGCACGAAGGTTTCCCCTATTTGTTGCTCGATTCAACGAGAAGTAATGAATTCACGGCCATCATTCTTGTGTGAGGGATCAGATCCCGCATGGTTAGAAACCGTTTCGTGTCCCGTAAGACACCGTGAGGGTAACACGCAATGGAACGAGGGGATATCTAACTATATCGGTACCGATTTCCGCGACTTGTTGAGATGGGCGTCGCGTGACGCAACCGTTCCTCACTTTGAGCGCATCTCCTCCTGGCAGAGATATCTCCGTTCGTATTGGAACGACTTCCTCGAGCGAGATCCGATCCGAAGACTTTCATCTGTGAAATTCGACGAAATTTGCTGGAATCTTTGCGGATTCCATTGTCACGGTCGACGTTAAAGCTAATATTATATCCGCTATTTCGATCCTAAATGTTCGATCTGAAAAATGAGAAAAATACTCCATTATAACGCATATGTATTACATTTTGGTATTAATAATTTAATTAATGAAATTAAATTATATTGTAGGTATAATACTATAATCATCTTAATAAGTTTCGATTATTTGTTTATCCGCATGTATTCTACTCTTGACGTCCTTCGCAAATTTTATTGAAGCTCTTTTGTAAGTTTACTTTTTGCTTAGTTTATTTCTTGTACTGAATTTACATTTGTTTATGCCGCGTATCCTCTGTGAAAAACAATCGAGCACACAGTCAATATTTTAGTTTCAGTTTCGATTTTGTTTCAGAGAAGAGTCAAAGCACACACTTTCATTCTATCCCGATAAACTAGCCTTCGGTTTTCATATAATACTCGCATTTATTACAAAATTACTCACTAGTTCGGTTAATCGAGAGAAAAGCCTTGAGCTTACGTTACCCGTAATTACATTGTCACGCATTTTAATAATGATGTTACCGATATTCTCATAAACGTATGATAGCGGATAGGGATAACGGGACGAAGCGGCGGTATCAGACGACTGACGCGGCGAGTGAATTACGTAGGAAATTGCGCGATACCGTTTTGCAAATTGAATTTTCAGGCAGACACGATGCGCCGCGCGCGGTGCCTGAAAGTGGGCAGGCCGGTTTACAGGCGAACCCGACAAGTTCGGATAAAGTCGCTTAAGCCGCGGCGTTTCCTTTGTCTCGCCGTGCCGGCTCTCCGACCACGGGAAACGCCTTTCCTTCCACCCACAAAGATTTACGGTGTCTATGGGGAAGAACTTTGATAATACTCGCGCCGGAGCGTTACAGGGTTGGGGATCTCTCTCGCAGGGACGTCTGGCGTTTTCCTCGAGCGAAGTAGAAACGCATGACCGTGCGGAAGCGAAAGAAGTATCGCCAGGAGACTCGACGTTTCCGTGATATCCTAAGGGGAAAAAGAAAAAAACATCTTGGAAAAAAAAAAAAAACAGAAGAAATAGCACGTGGCATTTTTACTGCCAAGCTCTTAACGCGAGTGTCATCTCTCGCCAGGTAGAAATAAAAGTCCTTTCGTCGGTTACTTTTTTCTTTATCGTTCTCACGATTTCGCGGTTAGGATATTTTTGTATCCAAATAATTGACTTGATGTAACAAGAAGAGTATATTAACCCTTAATCGCCTTTTTGATACAGTATATTCGATTTTTTCCAATCTGTTGTTCTTCGAATACCTTTTCCACTGCTTATTACTTTTTTTTTTTTTATTAATAATGATATATACATTTGCTTGGTACTGTTGTTCCTTGATGTCTGGCGGTTCCATTGAAAAAAAATTTTTTTACAATATATTTATTTTTGTGCAAGTTATAAACGATTGAATCGAGTAATATCAATGTGTTGCTCCCGTCAGGTATTTAAGAGGGTTAAAAGAAGTACTTAGAGAGATATTGATAATCGACTTAAAATGTGACCAAGAAGAATATATTAAGAAACCCAGATATTAAACGTAAAATAAATACTGCAAAAGCAGTTTGTTGTCGGTTATTTCGTCGACGTGACGTCAGTCTGGTCGTAGTCAATATATCTTGCGTTTTAAGTTTACATTTTTATCTCATGTAAAAAATAAATAATATTCTACAAACTGTTCTGTTGAATATATTTCTATATCTAATATATCGTAGACTATTTCACGCGTGTTAAAATTATCCGGTAATATAAAATCGTGCGGCTATCACAGCCGCGTATAATTTACCTGTTGGGCAACTAACGTTAATAGGTGGATAGTGCGACATTAATTACGTCGCGGAAGAGTATCACGAAACTGGTTGCGTTACTGACATTTGAATATTCGCGCGTAGGACGGGTTTGTATTTTTCAGCAAATTCCGCAAGTTTGCCGCTATAGATTTCAAAAAATTAAGTACTCAGTTTACTTTCAAATCACTTCGCACACTATATGTGAGCCATGCTATCGACGTGGAATCTAGATTCAGGTGAGATTGGAATTTAATCTTCGTTTCCCAATTTAATGACCTCAAGTTTGAGCGATAAAGCGCTGCACGTGCGAGATAAAAGAATCTTGCTTCACAAAGTGTTTTTATATTTGTACGAATGAATTTGCGCGACTAATCGATTGAAATTATACACTGGAGAAAAGATTTTTTATTTGTGACCACAATTGTATAGTAAAATAATTATGGTTAGAAGGTCCTTTTTTAAATGGCCACAACTCGATAATGTTAATAATAATTATTATAGTTTCTAAAACGACTATAATTTTGTATCTAGTCACTTTCTAAGACAGCTATATATTCTCTTTGATGTATAGAATTATAAATGTAATTTTATATATGTACATACCTATATATTTCTTCTTATATACTCATATCGTAGCAATAACTAATAAAAATGGAGGTCCTAACCATAATTATTTCACCATGTAATTACAGTAGTTATACAAAAACTTTGAAAATGTTACCGCGAACTTGTCACGCTCTGAACTATACAATTTTCACATGATTCACGTAATAACTGTGCGTCTTCGTGGTAATTCTGCAAAATCAGATTTTTCGTAAATGCGTGCGTGCGTAGCCATGCAAGCGGCATGGTAGTTTCGATCGCTGCTTTTCGTGCGTGGAGTTTCTTTACTTATTACGAGCACGCGAGCCATTAGGTTATATCGGGCGGTGCAGGCAACTACTTGTAAATTGGCTCGAGAGTTATTTTCAAAAATTTCTCTTGCCAAGTTCTCAATTTCCCCATTTTCCTTCAAAGCTCATTGACCCCGCATCTGTCCCTCTCACTCTAACGGCGCGTCCTCGCGCAAATAGGAAATAGAGTATTGACTGTTATAGGCCGTCGCGGGTCATTGGTCGTTCCTAACGAAGAATGATCTAATAATTGATCTTTCAATTTTTCGAAATGGAAAAATCAAATGTACGAGAGCAGCCCCACACACACAATTCCGCACAATTCTCAGCTTTTGGGATCGACGCGAATTTTCTATATATCTCGCTCCGCAATTCTGATAACTTTATTAACCATGTACAACTCGCACAGCTTGAGCTTACCGTTGTTGATTAATTGTGTTATCGGAGAAACTTTATGCGGTAGTACAAGTGGGCAAAATCAAGATACCGTTGATATGCAGGATGTTGTTTACTCTTCCGTTCTATCGAACGAAAAAGATAATTCTACTTTTGCCCAACATTAATATTGAGTAGCAAAACTTGTACTTTGACGTGTACCGCGTTCAAAACAGCTTCCGCTTTTATTTCTGTTTATCGTGTAGTATCACTTATTTACTATGAGCAGCTTCTCGCTCGCCGGCTTTATTTCGTTTGTTTGCGATGAACACATTTGCCGGAATACCCAGTCGTCGATTCCTCGTTGACGGTAAATGTACTCTCGTCGTATTTTTAGACGACGCTTCAGGCAGGTGGGAAATCCTGGAGACGAGTCTATTTCCGAATACTTCGAATTCCGCGGATAGGTCGGATAGCTGACAGTCGGACAGCTAGATGAACGTCACTCTCCGGCATATTAGATTTGATTAGATGGTTATTTCCGCTGACGAAATTATCGATCGTCATTTCTGCCAATCTCATTAAGTTGTTAAATCGTCTGCAAAATGCATAAATTAGATCAACCGCTTTTGCCGCCGTAATTATTAAATAAAATTTGCAAAATTGTCCATTGCAACCTGCGAAACCGTGCAAAATCTATAATTATCGAAAGTCTCTTTTCATAAAATGCCTTAATCTTGTTTCCAATCTGTATCTATAATTTAGAATGTTATTCGGTCGTGATATTAATTAAAAAAAAAAAATATATATA
>NW_017304758.1:4378178-4380288 GCF_001594115.1 Trachymyrmex septentrionalis
ATATATATATATACAATATATATATTCCGCAAATAATGGATTAGCAGAAGCGAGATGATATTTGCAAATTGAGCGACTCACTCTGTTTATACTATTTTGATGTGTGCATTTGTCCCGATATGTGCTCTGCGCTTCACTATTCCGATATGTGCGACACGTTCGTGCATATCCTATACATAATACACCATTTTCGCAATTTGACAGTAGATTGGACGGTCACCACGGATAAACGTGTGAAATGCATATAGTTATGTATATCACACCTTATCAAAGTCAGGCATATATCGTTCGCATGTGACAATCGGTGAAAATCTTGCGGTATGCGGTGAGAGAGAGTTCCGAGCGAGTTTTCGAAGCATCATATTTAATTATTACACACAAAACATAATTACGAGGTAGAAAATGTGATATCACACGCGAGGCAAGTTATTCAATTATATAATCAACAGATTTTACCAAAATACGTTTTGTGCCCGGCAACGCATCGCAATCTGTGCCTGCAGAGAGCAGATTAATGAGCACTGATCGCGTACGATTACAGGATTTAATTGTCCGCAAACTCCATTAACGAAATTAATCTGGATGACTCCTGGCTGCGTTCAATCAGTGATCGAAACATTTTTATTAGAATTGTGTAATCATATCTCGTTATCGAACGTTTATCATCTTAACTATTACTATCGCTTTGAATCGCTAATGAATGATAAAATTTTTTGTCCATTAATACACGTTGGCTGGACTTCCATTAGTCGGCGATGGCGAAACACACGCGGAATTGAAGTAAACGAAATGCACGTCTATCATCGAATGAAACACCATCGATTAATTTAACGTGGGTTCTATAGACTGTTCGTTAGTAATGTATTATTGGATACGGATCAGTGCATCGTGAATTTCATTCATAATAATAAACTATTAACCTTCTAGAACTGACAGCTTCAAAATCTATAATACAATTACTAGCGTTAGAGATTTATAGAAGAGCTATTTAATTTATATATTAATTAAAAGGCACTAATTAATTTCAATAAATGAAAAAATGAACGTCTCTCTTAAAAAAAAAAAAGAATAAATGTTTAAATATACTTTAATAATAATAATTAAAAAAATTTGCAGAGATAAAATGTAAAGGGAATGAATTGTTTAACATTATTGGTAAAGAGAGAGATTTACAATTGAGTAAGTCCAATGGAGTTATCAATTCCGGAAGGTTCACGTTAATATATTTTATATCTAATACAGATAAAATTTACTCCGGACAGTTTGTAGCCATAGTTAGTCTCCACGTATCGCGTGTTACGGGTTGCTGGCGGGGCTCCAAAAATGTCGACGCGTTATGAATTTCGACGCGACTGGAAAAATATGTACAGGTGCAAAAGCTCGCGTCTGAGTGCCGTTTAATGGAGAAACCGAGAGCTCGAATAGGTATCCCGTGGCGAACGACAAGTTTAAATGAATCTGTCTGTTGCAAACAATATGCCCTCGCCTTGATATGTGTACGTGTCCTCCTCTCTCTCTCTCTCTCTCTCTCGATGATACCCGGAGAGTTTGACATTGCCACTACGGATTTCTATGGGCCAGTTTTCCATGAATCCTATCGGCGGTCGACAGACAGTCACAAACACGTCAGACAATACGCTCTCGTAGCTGCGCGACGGCTGTCGGGATACCATCCGCGGTCATGTTGGACATGGCTGAGCAGTGAAATTACTTTTTCGAATGAGAGAACGCGATATCTGTGTCGTCGCAATGGACTCTTTCTGAACCGAACTCTCCGCGTGTTGAAGTTTATTTGCAGCAGTTGTTTTGAACTGTTTGCGCGATACAATTTTTCAAATCGAGCTCAACAACGTAATATAAACTATTGATCTCCCCCTCTTTTTTCTTCATTTTTATTTTTCGCTTATATCAATAACAGTTATTATAATTGTAATAATTGCTCTTTTTTGTAATAATATTTTCACGCTTTAGGGGACGTAATCAAAACGTCTGACGATCTTGATTTTCTCTTTCAATCTCTCTCTCTCTCTCTCTCGCTCTCGCTCGTTTGCTTGCTTCACTTGCGCAACAACGTAGGCGAAACGGCAAGTAATTAGCAGCAGATTCTGTA
>NW_017304758.1:4380388-4382219 GCF_001594115.1 Trachymyrmex septentrionalis
TTCACTCGCGCAACAACGTAGGCGAAACGGCAAGTAATTAGCAGCAGATTCTGTATTCAAATATTAGCCCGCATACACAGTGATTGCCGAGTGATAACCTTAATTAGTGCGCCTAATAGTCTGAATTTCAGAAAATAGACAGGTTTTCGCTCATATTTCTTCCAAGTACAATTGCTAACCGCGCTACGTTAAACTACATTGAACTTTTCGCCGCGGATGTTAGCATATTTTTTTATTTTGCTTGTTGGCACTTCCGACAATTATCGGGCGGACTCGTTGCAACGACCGCTGCAGTATTTCAAAAAAAAAAAAAAGAAAAAAAAAAAGAAAATAAAAAGAAAAATGTGAAACCAGTAATTTCTGTTAACGCCGGCGGCGACCGTCGCGCTTTGTACCGGTTGCCGCCGCTCGGACCGGGCGCTTTTTTCCACGCGCTGCAAAGGTTCGATAAAGGTGGACATCGCGTACATGTTTCGTGTCGGCGTGACCATATATTTTACATCCATATTGGCTCTCCCCGGGGATGATGCACATGCGTCGCGTCGCGTCGGCGGCGTCGTATGTATACCCACACGCGTGCACATGCGTTACATAAGCAGCCGCCAACGTGTAACGTAGGATCGCGAATTTTCCGAGGGAACAGGAATACATGAATCCTGCGTTGAAAATACACGCCGGCTGGGATTGCATCGTTTTTTTCGTCTGGTTCGAAAATTTAGCGCGCCGGCGAGATGAAACAATCTTTGCACCGAGAGAGAGAGAGAGAGAGAGAGAGACGTCTCGGAAAACATCTGTGTAACGAGCAGTTCGTAAACAGTTAGAAATCTGCGAGCGCAGTTGGAAGATCTCTACAACTAAGAGACACGTCAAACAACCGTAACTGCTTCATTTCGCGCGAGACGCGACGAAGATGCGACAATCAAAATGCGAAGTGCAAAATCATTCGTGTACCGACGATCGTTACCGCGAGGTAGCCCTGCGAGGGTAGTTTGTTTCACTCGTACCTACTCGTAATTATTGTTAATTAATGAGGAATGCATTAATGACATTGATGCATTGAGATAGCTCTCAAATAGCAGAGGAGACGGATCGTTCCGTAGTGTAACATGACTGATTGGAATTTCCTATGCGTGAAGAAGGAAAGGAGAAAATGGAGTCGCTGGATGGTTTGTCCATGATGTTCGTTTTCATACGATGGCTTCATCTTTTCTCGCTCGACGTGATCGTAAATCGTCTCCGCGGCGAGTTTTCAATATCTTCATGCGATATACCACTGTAATATCTTGTCCAATGTATCGTAAATCAAACATGAGTGCTCCCATCGTTTGTTGCATGTGAAGCGAAATATTTGTTTGGGCGCGAACTCCTCCAGGCGGAAGCTATCTCTCAAAGAAAACGCGATTTCGAATTCCTTTCGCAAAGTATTACGGGGAAGGAACAAATAAGGGAATTATTAGTGAGCTATAAGCCCACCCCTGTGTACGATGTTTAATGCAAAAGCGAACTTTCACGGATCTAATATTTTATTTGACAATACAGTATACGCGTTATTTATCGAATCTGAAATTCTTCACGAAATCATGCCCGTCGAAATGTCGCATTTTTCAGTAATGAGATGCTAATCGAGCGAGATGGAAATCCCGCTGGAATTGGAAGTCGCGCAAACGCGAAAAGCAGAGTGGCGTAATGTCGCGGAGCTGAGTATTTCTTGCCGAAATATTTGTCTGTGAATTTTCGTCGTTCCCTGCCGTTGTCCTTGCCGTTGCAAGGCGCAAGAAACTCACTCGATTTTCGTTCGGCAAAACAACGAACGCGCGGCGGAAACTTTATG
>NW_017304758.1:4382319-4384558 GCF_001594115.1 Trachymyrmex septentrionalis
TCCTTGCCGTTGCAAGGCGCAAGAAACTCGCTCGATTTTCGTTCGGCAAAACAACGAACGCGCGGCGGAAACTTTATGCGCTCGGCTTTACGAACTGGAACCGACCTTCGCCCAAATCCTTCGTCACGAATAAGGACTGCGCTGCACGAATGCAATGCAGTTAATGGAAAATCCTGCGAAACGGTGTTCCCTAAAGCGAATCAACCGACGAACTCTTTTCGCGACGAAAATCTACAATCACGAAGAATTTCCTCGTTGCTCCATATTGCGGTAAAGTTTTTAAGCAGCATTTTTTCAAACGCACGAAAAGAGAAAACGTTCTGCTCCGAAATCCGAAGTCTGAAGCTTCGGTTTGGTATTCGAGAAATACTTGCGATCAATTGTAATATTCAATATTTTTTTTTTTTTTTGTTTAACGCACAGAAGACAAGATGTCGAGTAGAAACAAAAATATCTATATTTGGTTCTCTCGTTTCATTTGCTATGGGCGATTGTTCGTGACTACTGTATCAATAAATTTAATTGATCCTTTTTCCTACGGCCGATTTCAATTCAGTTAATTGGAAAAGTTACTAGCTATTGAATGTCGATTGATGCACGAACGAAAACGCGCTCGGTCGCGGCCAATCTCTGCTTTTTCCCTTCCTCTTTTTAACGATTAAGTCTGCAGCTTGTCTTTTTAATAACGCAGTTAGCTCATTACTTTTGCTACAAATCGATTAACGGTATTATCTAGTTTGAATTTTTCACCGTAGTTCCTGGTGGAGGCAATTCAATCGATAATTAAAAACTTTTTTAATTATCGAGATTCGAAACCATTTACTTTGCATTATATTCGCATCCGTGCTGTGTTTCGTGCTCGTGAGCCATGAGAGTAAATTGATCGGTTTCTAGACAACGAAAACACTTGTTTTGTTGAAATTGAACGATATCGACGCCGAATTACGTAACAGAATTTCTCGAATTGTCGCAGTCGCATTTATCTTCGCGCGGCTATCCGTTAGAAATTTCTCCATTTCTCCACAGTTTTTCCGGTTAAACAACTTATATCTCGAACTGTATCCCACACACACACTCTATGTATTATAGCTTCCCCGACACGAAATCGCGGGCGTTGATGATCTTGACGAAGAGCGCGAAGCGAATATCACGGTGATTGCAGTTGAAGAGGCGACCGGGATTCACGCGCGACCCAATTCGATTACAAGGCGATGTTCTGGTTGCAATTATTGCAGCGACGCTAACCGCGTTTACCGAGTGCGTTAAATCGAGGGGCCCCACCTGCCACGAGACATCCGGCCAATTCTGCGTCAGCCAATCAGCTCGACCGAGTTCGAATAACTATTTCAATTAACAGTAAATACGTACGGTACGCGGGAAGGATCTAACGAGCCTTCTGGAGGACATTTTCGTTGTAATGGCTTCTCTCGCAGCTCGTAGGACGTTACAATCGCCTGAGTTATGTGTATACCGCTTACGTCATTAATTCTTCATATAAATGTTCATATCGGCAGCTTCATTCGCATGGATTGACAGCCAACGCGTCGCCCACTTTGCTTGAATATATTGTCGCGATGCCTAAGTGTTGGTACATTTCCTCATCGATATTGATTTCGTCAGGAATTGCGGTGGTCACAGTTAATTCATTCTTTTTTTGCACATTTTTATAATCGCTCGTTACATTATACATTGAAATCGCGCCTAGTTTTGTGTGGGAGCGACAGGAAAAGGATACGTTTAAACGTAGATGTAAGACAAAACTTTTGATATCATATTAATTTTTTTTATTACCGTACGCGATGGATGAATACGTCAGAATATTTTGGGTAAATAATCCATTTTAGGAAGTCGAAAATAAAATTTAAACGTGATACTCCCGCGTAATATATTTCTGAAATATTTAACAAAATATCTGAAAACGGAGGGGGGGGGGGATCACGTACGTATATTTTTTAATTGCGGTAAATGTAGTCGTGAGCAAAGTTATGCATATATAGTAATACAGGTGACAAGAATGGAGCTCGTATATCAGATTGAAGAATAGAGAGAAAGAGGGACGAGGCTAAAACGGTACTTTAAACAATTTATCGACGTTGCCTTAGATCGACGTAATGGAAGGTTACATCCCTCGTATGCAGCGTGTGGTAAACGATGTTTACAATGAAAATCGTGGTTTGCGGAGATCCGATCGACGTTACACAAACCAAAGAGAAAGAGGAATAGCTACCACGTTAAAAGG
>NW_017304758.1:4384658-4389592 GCF_001594115.1 Trachymyrmex septentrionalis
AGTTCGCTGCACCTGACTATTTATAACAAATCGATAGGTACCGGCAGCCGGTGCGTTCTTCGCGTGCAGTGTTTCTCTTATTTGCGAGGATGGTTCTCGCGTTTCAAACGGTTGACCTTCGTAACGAGCATTTCTGATTCCGTTACAATTTAATTGTCAAATAATTTTTTTATCGTCTGTCGCAATCTTTCGATAGTTAACTCGTTATCGATATTGAGTGAGACGTAGTATCGTTGTTTTACGTTCCAAGAGAAATAGGCTACTCTTAATTAAATGTAGTCCAATGTCTCCTCGATACACTTACAAAATATATAATAACGCAAAAAACTGCTTAAAAATTGAAATTATTTATCATATAATACTTGCTATTACAATACTTACCATCAGGGGATTCAAAATAATATTTATATATATATTTATATTAACTAAATTTTTAAAAGCTCTTATCCCAACTTAACATGCCAGAGCCCCTACTAATAAGTGATGATATCTATAACTTAATGCTGAATCTATTTGTCCAATTTAAATACAATTACTGTTCTAGGATTAATCAAAAAGTTTATAATATATTTTTTATGACGTCGTATATTAGATAGCATAAAAAGTGATCTATTGCGCACAACAATCCAAGAACGTGATATAATTTAACCACGATCGATGACTCACTACGTCAGTTCCGGTAATGTAAAAAACTATATACTTAAGTCTCCGTGTTATCGTTGCGGTGCATTAGTCATCGAAGGCCACTAGCTAGAATAAATAATCATTTTTACGCTAATTACTAATTGACGTCGTCACTGCTGTTGACCGCAAAATTGCTGCTTTACATTGGTTGGTTTCTCACGTGGTACGTTCATACTATCTTTTTTGGTATTCCGCAAATAGTAGCAGTCTTTTCAAATAAACAAAACGCGTGTAGTGCGAAAAGTTCGTAAGTTATATGTGTTGTGAGTTCGTTTTGTGAATAATGCAGATACATTGGAAAAGTGAGTGAAAGAGAGTACTCGGCGGACTACAAAGATAGATATTCTGTCGATATTAGCGGAAAATCCTCCATTGTCTCGTTCGAATCCCAATTCGTGATATCAATCACCAATTGCTGCATCTGCGGCTTCGCTGTTCTGTCTTCCATTACGCGGTGGATTCGCCCAACGAAATTAACGGGAGAAAATCCGAGAAGCTTTTTCGCTCATTCGATTGGACTTCGGTTACACCAGTAACTACGCGGTTTCCTAGCGGAATTCCGCACAACCCTCACGATGCACCGTGTTGGCTCGCAATCGTCAGAATGAAATTAAGTCTTTCCTCGCGAGTAGAGCAGTAAACCGCCCGTTGTGTTTGTGTGTATGTTTGAGTCAGACTGAAAGTCAAGCTGAAAGTCGAGCTGAGTTTTTTGAAGCTTCAGTGTTGAAGCTGAAGCACAATTTGTTTCACAGCAACCGTTGCAGTTTATACGAATTCTGGTGAAAGACTCGTTTCTTCTTTTTTTATCTATTAATTTTTAAAAACATTTTGTAACCATTAATCTTTCGAAAAAACGTTACGAATTTGCTAAAACAGGTTACTTTAAGATGAACTTTGAGATACGTCGAGATGGAAAACTCTTTCGAGGGAAACTTATAGATTTCGAGGAAATATATCCTTCTGTTCTCCAAGAGTTATAAAAAGTTTGAAGGTCTCTCCATCCATCAGGCGTATGATTATCTCACATTTGTTGTTAACTGTCGCGACGAATTGAACGCACGGTATTTTAGCTCGGTCAGTCGAAGTGGACGATTCGAAATCATGCGGCGAAACGAGGAGTAGTGAGGTCGGCGTATTTTTGAAAGACCATCTTGTTCGTTTCGCGTGCTCACGGTGCGCGATAGACGTTCGACATGTTTGCCGCGATGGTGCTGCACAAGCATAACAAGCACAACAATGGCAACCACTCGAATCATCACGCAAGCAACAACAACTCTACTACCAACTCCACCAGCAATCATCTTAACAACAACAATCACATCAATAACAATGTCAACAATGTGAACCAGGCTTTTAACACGAGAGCGGTAAGTGGAAAATGCTGCTTTCATCGAAATTTTATATCCGACAGCCATCCAGCTTTCTCGTTAAAATAATACTCATTAAAAACCTCATAATTGTGAGGCAAAGAGAGAAATTCGTATTGTATCAAATACTTTAGATAGAGGAAGAGTGAGCATTGTAGAATACTATTTTGTTTTATTCAGATATTCATGTTTGACATAACTATTTTTCAGTGAAAAATGTAAGAAAGCTCATCAGAGCATCCCTACGTCAGCTATTCGGACGCACAGAAATTCTTTATTTTTCATGTGAATGTAACAAATAAAATATACGTTTCAACCCTTCAATTCGGGTCCTTATCAATATAAAGTATAAATCGAAACAACATAATTCACGCAAATTCCAAGTTGACGATTCCCGACAATCAGTTCGTTCTTCTTTATCCAAATGCCTAATTAGCTGTTTAATGAATAGCCCAATGATTATCATAATTATTACATTATAGGAATATATATAAGAATAATATAAAACTTACATAAAGTAAAACCGAAGTTATATGCATTGTGTCACTACGCAGAATCATAACTATTTTTGATACAAGAATGTATCACAATGTAAGTTACAATCACAGAGTGATACCAATTATACTATATATATAGAAGTCCTTTGAATATACAGAATGAATGTAATTTACAAAAAACTGAAGAGGAAAAAAGATTGCGATTATTGAATAGGAAGGGAAAAATACGGAATATGTCATAATATTCCATAATCCATTCCTATTCCATGCGTGCGACCACCTTCTTTCCTGTACTATTTTTAATTTTCAACGAGAAGGTTGAAATTTATTTGAGTTAAAGAAAAAAAGCATATAAATCTCGCCGTTTGATAACATATCCGTTTAAGGCAAAGAAGCAGGTTCGCCTTTTCAATTTGATTAAGTAAGTACTTCTCTATGACTATAGTCTAGTTTCTATAGGAGATTATTTGCGCGATCGCGCACGAGTGAGTCGCGAGTCGTTAAATGCAAATTTCGCGTCTTCCAACGGGACTGTATTTCTCAGAATGAATCGTCTCGTGAGTACCGGGTTTCGCAGGCTTCGGTAAGATTTAGAAGGATTTTTATCAGCCGAGCGAAAAGGCTCGGCGGGAAATGCTCCTTTCGGTCGGGCGAGAGGACACGGAGAAAAGAAAATTTTTCCGCTCGGAAGGAAATCGCATTTACGGCGCAAAGGGCGAATCTTATCTTTCGCGTTGCAGAAACGATTCCGAGGGAACGCGACGATTTTGCTGACATCGCGGACGATTTTATGAAATGCGGTCGCGAATTTAGTTTTATCTCATTTTTTTCCCTTTCCTTGTGTCATTCACTCCATTTCCTCTCGTTTCATTCATCTTCCTCATTTTACTCCTGAAAAAATAATTACTCCTGAAAAATCTTCCTTATGCCACGACATAAGTTATTCTTTAATAAGAATTTTTTTATTTGTCGTTTTTTTTTTTATTACAAAATTCTTTATACATCGGAAGAAAAGTTTTGGATATTTCTAATTGGAGGATAAAATATGGTTAGGAGATTTATTTTTGTAGTTATTACCGCTATAATGTTAATGTAACAATTATATTCATAATTGGATGTACTAAAAAGAATATGTGATTGGAGTTCCTGACTATAATTTACCGTGCAATTATAGTTACAAATATCAAAATATTTATTTTTGAAGAATATTCTCTTATTAAGGAAGATATTAAAACGTACGAAGCGGATAATGTTTAAGCAAAAATTTTTACATTAGACAGTAATCCCCCTTTTAATTTGAAACAGTTGTATCAGAAGATTCGCCAGGAGTGATAAATTGGAAACTGAAAATTTAAACTCGATTGTAAACGCGGCGCTGTGGTTAAATATAAATGCCACCGCACACGATATTATCCGACGTAGCAAACGGAGGATTATATCGGTTTAATATTTTAGAATCTCCCCGCGAATCTTCTATTTCATGCGACTCGTTAAAGTGGCGCAAGGTATTTCAGTTTCAATTTCCCAGGGTACACTCGACTGAAAGATTGGAAATTGAGAATTCAGTGAGTGGTTGATATCGAAACATTCCGAAATATGGTAGCGGGAATCGGCACGATGTAACGTGATGTGGCAGAATTTGTTTTATAGAAGCGCGCGTGGTGAGCCCCAACGAGAGATAGAATTCGTTCTGTTACGTGAAATCTATTTTTTGAAAGCTGATATTGATTTTCGATATTTATATTCTTGTATACAGTTACAGTTGATTCTTTTCTCCAACGAAAAATTCTCTCCACTGAAATTGTTTTTGCCAATTCTTTATCTTATCGTTTTAATTAGGATCCTGCGAAAATTAAAATTTTATCAATTTTACCATTTCTTTTTTTTTGCCACATTATTGTTACCATTTTTATAAAATTAAATGATAAACATCCAACAATACACGATTCCCGTTTGGAATATCCGCTTATTTCTCGCTTTCACCATTTTATTTTCGAATTACGGTCGCAGTTTATTATTCAACAGCGTGATCTGCATCCCGTTTGCCGTTCAGCCGGCAGTTTATTTTTTGAGTAGACAGGGGAATAGACGACTACGAATGAGTTAATTGCATCTGTCGGTCCACCCTTGCTCAAAACCAAGAGACTCAACTCCGAGAGGGTTGCATGCAAATGAAGTAGGGAGATTAAGTCCTTTGTGCTATTCGATCCTGATAACGAACATGTTAAAGGATTCGCTATAAATTAACAACTAGATTAAACCGTTCATCGTCTTCACAGCCTTTCGTCTTCCTGTCCATCAACCTCCTTGTGTCTGAACTCTGAAACGATCAGTCGGCGAGACGTTGTCTGGGTTACTCGAATATTTAATTTCCTTCATGGAAAAT
>NW_017304758.1:4389692-4408248 GCF_001594115.1 Trachymyrmex septentrionalis
GATCAGTCGGTGAGACGTTGTCTGGGTTACTCGAATATTTAATTTCCTTCATGGAAAATTTTGAATCGTGTGACGCGACAATCTGGGACAAATTTTATAAAATTTGCGATAAAATATTAGTATATGAAAATATATAAAAATTATTAAAAAACAGGCAGTTGATTTTCCTGTCTGTGTTATTACAATCTCTCATTATTACAACTACTGAGAGAATAAAATGGTTGGAATAACCATAATTTAACTATAATTTATAGTCATTTTTTGGGACAACCATAAATTTATAATTTATAATGAATACATAATATATATTCATTCAACTAATTATATGGTTATCTTATACATGAATCATATTTGCATGTAGCAAATTATACTATAAAATGTAACTATACAGGATTATTGTTACTAATATAGCAATAATAACTATAAAAATGCTTCTAACCATAATTATTTTACCATATAATTATAGTCGAATACGATATACTTTTCTCGCAGCTAAAATAACTTAGATTATTATTTCCATTATTATTGCGATGCAATCGTAATGTGATTTTGTTGAATTATTTGATCTCTCTTCGGAAGATTGAGTGTAAGTGGCTAAATAAACTTTGGCAAAAAAAAAAAAAAAAACAAGGTTCTCACGTTTCACCGGGCCTTAAACGCGTTCGAGGGGTGAAAGCACTGCTATATGATAAAAGACAAAGGCAGTTAAATATATCAAGGTGAAGTGGAGTATAACTCGTTTTTACTCAAAGAGAGAGAGAGAGAGAGAGAGAGAGAGGGGCCTCTTCAACCCCCGTCGGCCGATTCCCTTGTTGTTTCATTGTATCTTCCTACCTATCTTTCGCCCTTCACTCTCTCCGTCGTTTCTCAACCGCTGCGTAATTCGATTTCGAAGCACGGCGAGACTTCGCTTTGTGCGACTTCCCTGGCTCTTGTCTGCTTGAAATAACTTCGCAAAGGGCTTCGATCTCTTCGGACATTCAGTTAGATCCCGTATGTGTAATATACATTATATCAAACAGTGCGAGGAATATTTGATGAACATAGAAAAACCGGAAGCTTCGCGATTCTACATTAAAAAATATGATTTACGGACTTAACCAGTTATTCTGCCTTGAAGATAAAAACTTCAGAGCGTCTAACTTCAAAGATAGTCTTGTTAGATTTCCTCTGATATTTTTTTATGTAAAAATTGAATTTTGATATGAAATAAGAATGGATTAAAGGCTCAATTAATTAAAATAATATAAAAATTAAAAGGGCTATAAGCCACGCGCCAGGTGTGTTTGTTGCTAACAATAAGTTATATTCCGAGCATATAAAAATATGAATTTGTATAACTTATCAAAACAATATTACACAAAAATTGTTTACTGAAAAATTTCATATTTCACTGAGCTCAATTTATCAGTTCAACAAAGAATGGCTATGATTAAAAATGTCAGCTGTGATTATAAAATCGTACCCTTTAATATCCTATATAAAAGGACAGAGAGAAGTGTCGATTGCACAACAATAAAAACCAATCGGTTAAGACGCAAAGAAAGAAGGGACCTCGATTGCCCTTTTCAATATGACGATTCTATTACGAAGGATCAATAAACTATTATTCCCAGCTTATGGCGGATGTACGAATAGTCACTGGATATCAATATATTTCCTTCGTAATAAATATTCAGAGATTCAGAAATCTTCACTCTCTCACTAAATCTTTATGAATATATACGTGCTGTACGGGCTACTCGATTCTTTACACCTGCAATTTCTTTTTCATTCGAATTGGCCACGTTCCAATTATAATGCAAAATTATTCATTCCCGCGTTTGTATTAACGATTTTGTGCCGAATGACGGGCGTCGAGGAAGATTCGGAGCGTGTTTGCAAAACGTTGATGCGTTCCATTAACGCATCGGCGAAGCGAGACGAATCCATCGGCCCGAAAATTCACTCTCTCGCCGATGCTTACCCGAGGGATGATGTTACCCCAAAGGGGGGGGGGGCAACCCCGAGCGGCCGCATCTCGCCCGCCCGTTGCCAAGGTTATGCTCGAACAATCAATGGACCCGGCTGTAATCAGCGCGATTATAAACGGGTGTTCGCTTAACGCGCTGTCGGTCGCCATCATTAATGCTCGACAAATTGGCCGGCCATGCCGCTTTTGCAAATAGTTAGCGCGCCGATGGGAAAAACGCCGTCGACGTCATTACGGCATTGATCGCCATTTCCGGGATGGAAGATGATTACCGGCAGCGGCAGTGGGAGAGCAGCAGCCAGCCGACTATTTCGAGAATGACTTTGAGCTCGTTCGCTATTTACGTAATTAGCTCGCGAATTAGTTCGTATACGGCACATTATCTTCCATGCTTTTAATTACGCGCTGTCGCTTGTCGAGTACTTGACAAGGTTTTGGCTCGACTTTTGTTCGTATTATCTCGACACAATTACAGATTTTATTATATTTACATAACATTTACATTACACAACGCGTTAATTAAATAGAGTAAAAACTCGAATAGACACTTGCATATTGAATAACGAGAGATAAGAATATCAAGTTTAACTCGTGACACGATACTTTGCTCTGTCTAGATAATAAAACAGGGAACGACGCGGGTCATGGCAACTATTTCATGACTGTCATAAAATAATTGCTTCTCCATCTTTTCCGTTGGTTTTATACAGACACAAATCCTGAAGTTTCGATACTGTCATGTCATCCTATGTCGCATTTTCCTCCGTCGTTTTCTATTATATAGTATCAAGCCGACTCTCAAATCTCTCTCCTTCTCTTTCTCCATGAAATATACGAATTCTTTTCTCTATATTTAACAGATTGAAGGACTCTTCCTATACAAAATAAATAACAATAAATAAAGGGCAAAGTAAGAGTCAAGCATATTTTTTTAAAAAAGTCACACAATCAAAAGAATAAATTACAAACAGGGAAAAGTAAAATTGAACAAATATATATAATAAAATAAAAACTCAGTTTAAATACAAATAAATTATAAGTTTCGACTACCGGATTGAGCCCTCTTCAGACATTAACTTATCGAAAAAAATCACAGTACAAAATTATCGGAAATGTTTGCATATTTGCCTGTTCAATCGTATGTCAATAGTAATTCAATCGAGCTCTACATCAAGACTCACCCGAACTGCGATTATAGTGAATATGCGAACATTTCTGACAATTAATTTTCTACTGCGATTTTTTTCGCTAAATTAATGTGAGGGCTCAATCCGTTAGCCGTAACTTGTAATTTATTTGTATTTAAACTTGAGTTTTTATTTTATTGTATATATTTTTTCAATTTTACTTTTCTCTATTTGTAATTTATTCTTTTAATTGTGTGACTTTTTTAAAGAAATGCGTTTGACTCTTACTTTGCCCTTTATTTATTGTTATGCTTTTCTCTATACTGCTATATTATGAATACGTTGTATTACTGCTCTGTATTGTCGCATTAACATTGCAGTCATCGTTTGGCTGTCTTCTGACATGTGTACATGAAAATGGAAACATGCGTTTGTATCCGAAACATACATCAAATAACATGGATAAGATTTAAAGCTTAATTTTGGGATCTCGTCAATATTTCTAATTTTATATTCTGATATATTGCGGTTTCATCTAACTTTTAAATTGTCGATTTAGGCAGATCTTTTAGATTCTCGTATGTTCACGGAAAATAAAATTGTCAAAGTTACAGCTTATTATGGTTTGCCGAAAGTGTATTTGCTGCTGCAATAAAAGAATTTATCATTGTTTATTACTTTATCGGATTTTTTTTTTTTTTTTTTTAATCAAATACTCTTGTCTGCTGTGATCATATCGATTACAAATTGAAAATTTGCTGTCCTAGCTAACAGATGTAGCTAACGCTGCAAAAATATATAAAATTACATTTAAATTTTATTAAAATCGCTCACCTGCGATATGCAGTCACTTATACCTAGATATACTGTTTGCATTTACGTTATATGCAAACTGAACCAACTGCAGCACACTTTATGCCGTATACCTTTATTATTATTGCATTATATCGCGAAATTATGCGCGGAATCGTCGTGACAGCACTAGATTCAGTAAACTGTTAAAATCGAAGGGATATGCAACCGGAGATTGGCACGTTGAAAATGGAGCATGCCGATATGTTTGTCGTTCGGATAGTATACACTCGATGTTACATCGAACAATCGATCATCGCCCGAACACGAAGCTTTTCGCTCGGACGTGTTTCGCTATAGTCGGGCGAAGTTTGGATACTCGTTGGATCGAGAGAGAGGGAGAGGGAGAGGGAGGCAGAGAGAGAGAGAGAGAGAGAGAGAGAGAGAGAGGCGAAATACTGGATACATCAAGGCGTCGGAGAGAGTCGACAGAAATTTTTGGCAAACGTGTTGAAAACTCATTTAGGATTTCCACGACAAAAGAGAGAGAGCAATGTACGACCTTTTTTGTTCGTGCACAGCCGGTTACACAACAAAAATATTATCTCGTTACATTGCAGTCTTTTTTTCTTTTTTATTTTATCGCCAGTTGTTATCGTTGCTATCGTCAGCCCACTCGAAGGCACCTTAACTGCTATCTTGTAACTGCACTTAAAGTCCTCGTTAGAATGCTGACTGAAAAGTCAGGAGTAAATGTAATATTACGAAATACAAATTTATATTTTATATTTATATTTATTTTTATTTTTTTTTTTTTTGACACAGACGAAATTTATTTTAAAGGAATTTGAATAAAAAAAAACCAGCTGGAAAATTTAATCACACATTTAGCATTTTCAAATTTGTTTCCTACAAGAGCCCCTCTTTTCCCCACTTTTTTTCCCGCAAGAAAGAATTTCGAATTAAGGTAACGTGTTTTCATAATACGGAGGTCAAGGAGAGAAAATTTTCAATAGAGCTAAGATAAAATTTACTTTTTACGCATTTTCACGTAGAAGTTCCATTTTGAGGAAGTTGGTGCATCAGTTAATTAGCTAGTCTCAGCGTCGCGAAGAGTAACACCGTTAAACACTTACGTTACCTCCCATTAATGCACCCTACGTGCACTTCCCGTCGTTGACCGGCAGGAAGCCGCACTACACCCTGGTCCTACGGCGAGAAGGAGGGAGGCTACCTAATGGTAACGATGTAATGACCTTACCGGCGCGATGTACCTTCCGGTTACGAGTTTCCTGATGTCGACGAGAACTGCTGGGGCTCGCCGCCCCAGGTTGATCGTAAAATTCGAATTTTCCCGCCTTCGAAAGCACAGTATTTGGATAACCGGAATTTATGACGAACAACCGCCATGATCTTGGACCGAGGGTTTTCTGTTTATGAACAATCAATGGCTAATCAAATTTCGAATATTTCACGGATTCGCAACAACGAAAAAATATCTTATTTTGTGCTTTCGCAGTTCCCAAAATCAATCAGCAGCGAGTATGTTACGATAATATAGACGAAAATTACGTTATTTTATACTCAAATAATTATACATTATCTAGAAAGAATTATCTATACTTTACAGGAGGACAGCAAATTGTAACTTTTGTGATCGTATTATTTTCAAATGAATTTAACATTTGAAATTTTCAGATTTCTATTGAAGTTTTAATTTTACCATTTACCCCTTATCTCTGAAATTTCATTCCGAATGATCAAAGTTTTCAGAAATATAGATCCATGTTGAATGTTATAACTTTCAAGAGATGAAATTTCCGAATCTAATTTTCATTCTTGAATTGTTGCATTATTCGATTGTCTTGGATAGTGCATAGCTCCAAATTGAACTATTTCTATCGTTCATTGATTTCTCAACGAATTACATTATCCAATTACTGCGGTTACCGGAGTGCAATGATCTTTAGACTTATGACTTATAACAAGTATTCGAAAGACTGTTTCTCCTTAAGGATGCGTTACACGTATTTTTTAACAAAATGGAAAATTTTTTTAAATTATTCTATATTGTATTTAAAAGTAATACAAAAAACTTGGCGATGATTTAAAACTTGAATAAAAATGATTTTGATAAGAAGTAGACATATTTTTAAAAAATAATTAAGATAAAATGAGAAAATCTTCCTTTTAATCGTGAAATCGTATCGTTAAGTAGATCTGTTTCATATGAATTAACATTTATTTTCATATAAGCGAAGTATATAAATTTTCAGTTCCAGTTACTTTTTACAAAAACTAACACATTCTTAATAATATTACAAGTTCTGTTTTTTTCAATATGTTTAACGTCTGAAGAGTCTGAAAGGCTCAATCCGGTAGTCGAAACTTGTAACACTGAATTTTTAATTTTTTTAAAATTTTATTTTCATTATTTTTTTTCTTTTTTATCATACTTTTTCTTCTATTTGACTTTCCTGTATTTGTATCTCGTTCTTTTAATTGTACGACTTTTTTAAAGAAATGCGTTGACTCTTACCTTGCCATTTATTTATTGTTATTTATTTTATTACAAGTTCTATTCACAAAAATCATTCGATTCGTACAATTTATGTAATGCAATAATATTCGACATCGATGCGCTTGGATTACACGATTGTTTTGATCCAACGTTTTTATTCTCTTCTTTTTGGCGCGTTAAGGTCGATATTCATTCCATGCATTTCGCCTCTGGCGGCCTCGACATCGCGACGCTCCATTTCTCGTGGTAACTCTCGCCTCTCGAGGTTTTACTAAGCAGCAATTTTCAACGTGTCAATCTTCTCGGCGAAATGGACCGTTCGGTTTTCCGCTTTTCTTCGCTGGTTGTCCGAAACGTTTTGCCGCGGCGTGACGCGCACTCAACTAGACAAACGGATGGATAGAACGCATAGATAGATAAATCCAGAATTACGACCACCGCGGAATATTTATGATCGATGAAGGATATCGCGCGCGCGCGAGAGAGAGAGATAACGTAAAAAATATCATCATGAATGCATGTAAATGCGGTGTACTACGGTGATGTATCACCGCGAGGGTTCCAGAAGTTCTCTCCAAGATGAAAGAACGGCTGTCCAGAAAAATTAATCGTACTTTTCATTTTATTCGCAAATATATCGCTAGCAAATTTTATCTCGTTTGCAATATCGAGAAATAACTGGCGCAAGTGTCCAAGCAGTGTAAAATTTTATAAAAGAAATAACAAGATGTACTGTATATTTAATTATACGGGATGCATTCGAGTTTGCATCGCTATGTAACATATATTGTAACGTACATTGTCGTGCGATATACATATATTTAGGTGTTTCTTCGAGTAGACGATAAGTGACCGAGTTTTATAAAAATGTGCCACCGCTCCAGCGTTATTGTTCGAGGAAAGACCTTCAGGTCCAACGAGAACAGAACTCTTTGCGGCGTCGAAGCCGCCCGCCATACTTGACACTTTCACGTCAGTGCGCATTCAGCTTCTCATCTTTCCATACATACATACGCGGAGACGTGTGTATCGTAGCAGCCTCTCCGTTTTGCTACGACCTCGAAAAATGTAATATCTCACCTACTCGTCCTATCTTGGCATCTTCGCCGCCATTTCCGTTCAAGGATCTTCAGGAAATACGCCGTCGAAGGTTTGGCAAGCAATGGCGGAATTGGCAAGCTTCCGATGCCCCGAATAAACCCCCGCTGTCTATCGGTATTCCGTCGCTCGAGACCGAGTGTCATTAAGTATTTACTGACGTTTGTGTCAGCTTCATGTTTTATTTGTCAGACAGTCGAGCGTCATGGGAAGCTGCAGCCTCCGCCATTTCAAAAGGCTTGCCACGGGTAAGCCGAGATGTAAATCTTGCTTTTTGAAATTGTCGATGTGTGGCATGTCCCATAAATCATGATACGTACTGGCGAGGAAATATTTATTACGGAGATTGAGCCGTGTCTCCATAAAAATGTCGGTTAGCAACTCCAGGTTGATGCTCATGGAAAAAAGATGGCATACGAGTATACTTCTTGTAAGGTGAGATACACCCGGATTAACTTTCTCTCGTAAACTTCCAAAAAAATTCGTTCTAGAATTTTATTATACATGGGGGGAGGGGGGAAAGTTTGCTCGTATTAATTGGAATTCTAGTTTGAAAATATCGAGAATTTTCTGATTGAATCTATTTTAGTTAAATTAATCGGAATTCTCTCGGATTGAGATATGAGATGAGAATCTGTCCGATTCGTTTATTTTCAGTCAGAAATTGTTTCCAGCTAGTAGAAACTTTTGGGCCCGCGCGCGATATAAATCCGTTGTTTCCGCAATTATTCGCTCGTTACGGTGAGCAAGTACGCGATTCATCGCTCGCATTTGCAGCGTACTCGAAGAACGAGTAATCGCAAACCTCTGACGGTGCCGTTACGGTAACGTTCAATCCCCTGCAATCGGAGTGGCAAGTCTATACTCGGGTTTCTGCAACGACCGTAATTCGCGCAACGCGTGTTATCTGTCACTCGCGTTGTTCGTCATGTATACCGCTGTGAAAGTATATACTAGAATTACTCGCGTTGCTTGAACGTATCGTATCGAACGTGGGTGCCTGCTCGCGGAAAATCGCGCGAGTGCACGCATCGCACCGTCTTGACCTCGTCAAATGTCGAGGCGGCATTTGAAAGGAACGACTGCCATGCTCTTTAATGCCAACCACTTTCAGCCCGGCTGCTGCTGCTGCTGTCAGTCGGTGGGGTGTACCACCATGGCATTTGAATCTCTGGCGCCGAGATGATGGTGCGATTGTCGCGACGTGTCGTAAAACTTGCAAATTTTTCGGTCAGGACCCCTTTTATTACGTCTCTGCTTAGGAATTGTTCTTTTATTGCGATAATGTGAATTTTTCTTACATACACTGAGAGGAAAGTGTTTGATACGTATGACTGTTAACTGTATGATAAAATAATTATGGTTAGAATTTTATGGTTATTGTTACTCTTATATTAGTATTAATAACTAACGATAGTTTTTTTTTTTAAACATGAAGAAATTGTACGAAATTATGATCATCTTAAATATTTTAATACAATAAAATGTCGGAATATATAAATGGTAAATAAAATAAACATTTTTTATTCAGTAAAAATGCAATCGTAATTATAATGAATATAACCTATTTTCTGAAATTTATTTATCACTTATGTCGTAATAATAACTTAAAGTATGTTTGAGAACAAACTAAGGATTTTCAAGCAGTGTGTACGACTATTATTACTAACACAACATTGACTATATTTGCATGATTAAAACTATAAATGTACAGTTGAAAAATGAAGTATAGTTAAATACTGTAAATGACTATAAATTATGATAATTGCAACCAGTTTTTTTCTCCCATTGTAAAAATTCCATGCTAGATTATGCTGTATTTTATATCCATGCTGTATTTTTTCCACATTTAGATAATTTCTAGAGTTAATTTTTTCTCCCCTTTTTTTTTATCTTCATGACTTGTCTTTGGGGAAAAGAGATTTAATAACGTGAGGCGATGTAAATTCTTAGGATAATGACACGTACACATTTACGGGAGGTCGTATCGACCCGTTAAGCGCGATAGAGCGTATGTATCGAAGCATATATAAAAGCCGAGCAATGGCCGCGTTATCGTCGATCTATATTAAGACTGCGTTGTAAAAGTGAATATTCGACCGCCAAAGGATTGTCTATAAACAAATTTCTGCACTTCAACGCTGTGCCAGATTTTACGTCTTACAGTTTTTTAAAGGCTGTATTATCTTCCGACGTTGTACGATTGTTTTGCTACATATATTTACGATCTAATTAATTATGGATTTTCGTAAATTCTTTTCTAGATCCTTAAGGAAAGTGAGTTGACGTATTAACTACGCTCGAAATCCTCTTAGTCTTGAAACACAATAGTAAGTCAACCAGTCATAATCGATTATTCTCTTCACATTCAACTGCGACTGACTAATATTTTACGGCTTAAAGCTTACTAATCCCATTGTGTTTCGGGACTTGCCGGTTTCTTGAAAGTAGAGACAAATATGATATTTGCGTAATCTCGATTTGTCGGCTTATAGTCAACGCATTGTCCGAACCGCGTATTGTATAACACATAAAGTAGATGCAAAATAAGATAATGGCACAGGAGCGCAAAATAGAGCGTGCGTGCGTGAAGTTGAAAGACGATTTATTACCGTTACCGCCGAAGACAATAGTCGTCGGACTTTACGTAACGACGAATTGTCATGGAAAATGCTCTAGACCGGCACGCAGATGATCAGCTGACGAAACGATCGAATCTCCGTCGTGTCTGCATCGAATCGTGAAAGATTTCGTGTGACCAGGGCAAAAATGGATTGAATAGAGTATTGACGTAATTAAATGATAATTTTTGTTTTTTCTTTAAATGATTATTTGAAGAAAAGTCAGCGAGATTAGTATCACATCAATATAGAAATACACGCGAAACTGTCCTACATTTTTTTGTCTATCTACAACGTTAATGATAATGTCGATGTGACAACGTTTGATTACAATGTCTCTTGATCCGGACGAAAGACACTCGAATAAGTGTATCGGTCTTACAAAGTGTGCGCGAGACGATTGATAAATTGCCGGTGAAAGAAAACACTGAAAGAAAAGATTGGCTGCCTTAACCTATCCTCAATGTATAATAGAATTTCGATAGGCTTAACGCGCTTATTCAGCCGGAATCTTTTCCCTCGGTATACACGACAGTGCACTTATATAAGAAAGTTGCTTTTCGCAAAAGCGGGAAATATTGATCGGTGAGACGAGAGAGAGAGAGAGAGAGAGAGAAGACCGTACCGCAAGACCGGTTATGTCATTTCGCGCGGTGGCGCGCGGCGGGTTCCGCTTTAATCGGTATTTCGTTCCGCCAGATGCGAAGGAATCTTTCTTTTTCTCCGCGCTGCTCCTCGCGCGTACTCGCTGCGCGTACTCGCTGCGCGAGATCGCTCGCGTGTCGGCCGTGTTCGTGCTGGCCGATACATCTCGTCGCCTTTCACTCGACAGTACACCTCGCGCCATTGTGCAGCCATGGCTGGTGGTTGCGCAACGATATTTTAGCTCTAGCGTATTGCAAAATGAGCGCGCTCGAACGCACGAGCGCGGCTCGTCATCAGCCAGCGCGCCAGCAGCCGCGCTCGTGTCGCAGCTGTCGCTTGATTGTCTTCTTCCGGCACGGCGCTGAGATGCCGCTCCGGTATACAGCCGCGAACAGCGAAGTGAGTTGTCGCCTGGTGATTACACCAGAGACACGAAGCATGGACATCCGTGTGTAAAATCGGTCGGCAAAAATGAGAGAGAGAGAGAGAGAGAGAGAGAGAGAGAGAGAGAGGACGTGAGGGGACGGCGAGTTTCCTCTATCTCTTTCTAAACCAATATCTTTCTGTCGCAATATCTTCTTGCTCTTTCCCTCTCATTTTTACTTATCACGCATTTGATACACTATTCAGATACGGATGATGGGAGAAGGAGAAGAGGTTTACTCCAACGTAAAACACTGTGCGTGCTGCACACTCTACGGAAGATAGCGCACAATTTATTCCCGAGACAAGGTCTATGTTCCGACTCGTGAGATTCATCAGGATTCATCGCGCACGCCGACGACGACATCATTAAAATTTTATAACCGGATGACACACGCGGCGTGAATCATCACGCCTCGTGCTCGTCTATCGTGAAACTTCGTCTATCTCGCGTTCGCGATAAACTGAACCTTCCGCCTACCTACGCGAAATTTTGTTCCGCTCCATAACTCAGACCGGGAAAGCCGCGATGTATCCTGAGTGTCGCGGGCCCAGGTGCACGAAAGTGAACTCTCCGTGCCCCTACATATATATATATATTCCTGATACGCCGCAATAAAGCCGTTTTTGTCGTATAAGTCGACCAAAATTTAAACCGAGCCGCGGCGCATCGCCATTTAAATTTCGGTCCTGCAGTTGCAGCACTTTATTCTAACGAGAATATATCCACGAGTCTCTCGCAATGGCTCCTCGCGCGATCGTATTTCTCGCTCCCGATCTGTGTATTATTCAGAAACGTGCCGCGCTTTTAACCGCTCTTTCTTTTTTAAACCGTCCATGTTACAAGGATGGTCGCACTAACGACTCGCAATTCGAACTGCGTTCTAAAAGTAGTTCGCCGTTTGCTTCTCTTCATTATAATTATGTTACATGTTCGTAATACGTGATACAAATTATTTGCATTAATATTCGTATCGATATCTTACATGTAATAATTGTACATGTTTCGCATTTAAATTTTCACTTACATTTTTTATGTTAAATTCTACTCAGTTTGAATTATTTTTAATCATTTCTGTATTAATATTGCTCTATACCGTTTCCACTTGATAATATTATATATGTCATTAATTTAATCAAAACAACGGAGTTGAACAATTTAAGAAATTTAACTTAAGAAATGCATGGAAAAAAATTGATCAAAATTTTTAATTAAATTAGTTTAATTGTTGAAAGAGTAAAAGTAATTTTATTAGACGTTGTTTAATTAAATTAATGGTCGTTTTTTAACCACATCTAATAAATTTGATCTTTTAAGATATTTAACAATGTGTGATTTTCCAATCGTTACGCGTTTAAAGAGATTAGAATTTCTCTTTCGCTATACTCGCGATTCATCGGACTACGAACCGATATGTATTATTGCGACAGACGAAATATCATGTGCTCTACTCTGGACACGCGTAAAACCTAACTAACGTGTAAGAACATTAATCGATGTCACGCTCGTACATCGAAAGGTTTCTATTGATAGCAAATCGAACGTCTGGCACCGTGGAAACGCTGAGACTTCCAGATACAAAATCGGTTTGAAATGGGTCACAGCCGATTGCTATACAGACGTGTCAAAAAGATATATATACGTACATCTAAAGAATGTTGCAACCGAGATCGAGATCATATCCAGTACTCCGATTCTGTAATTCTTAACTACAATGTCGGTATCGTTGCGCAAATATTATATAATACATAATAAGAAAACCGCAACAATACCGAACTGTTGTTAAAAGTTACGGAACGATATCGAAATATCGATCAATTTTTTTTATCACTCGATTAATATAGGTTTGACTACAAATTTTCTTTTTTCGAATAATATTTCATGTTATATTACAATTACATTACAATTGCATATTATTAAATTAGGTAACTCCAAGGGATATTAAATATTCACTTGGAGAATATTTCCCAGAACTTTCGCCAATTAGAAAGACTTTTACATCCATTAAAATATACATACGCACACGTATGAAACAATAATAAATTCAAAGATTTTTCTTTAGCGGTCGCTAAGAAATCACGCGGTTCGGCGCCATGAAATCGATAACTTCTACCTGGAGGAAGGGAACAAACGCGATTCGACATCGTATTGCGAATGGAAGTGCTGAGACGGCTCTTATTTCACGAGACACGTACATATACACCAACGTATACCAACGTCTCCCGTGCAAAATTGCCGATGTTAACTCGTCTCACAGACACAAATCATCGGTTCTTAGCCGCGAGTCGCAAACTTCAAGACGTTTCCGACTTGCCGCGCGAAAGAGCACGCCGATCGATCACAAGCGGATCTTCATCCATATTTATCTTCAACGAGCGCGCTAAAAGCTCCTCCGACGGGACGATAGTATTTCCCATTAATAATACATCGAGACAATAAATCCTAGAGTCTTGTAAAGGATCGCCGATGTTAGTGTATCTCTCGACGAGAAAATCCCATTTTTGCACCTTTTTGCAAATGGACGATACCAATAGTAACCATACCGTCAGTTCACATTGTCACATATTTATTCATTCCGAGACATTCAGCTGTCAATAAATAACCAATTAAAAAGACGCGAACGTATGATAATACATATTCGTTAGTTTAATTTAAAGTGATATGTGTTCTTTAATTTCCGCGAGTGGATTAATTATGAAATATCGATACAGGTATATATCATGAATTATCATCTTTCCGCGTCGGCTGTGCGTTAAATGTTGTAATATTATATTTTCGCTCATATTGGGGGGTTGCTGCTCTCCGTTACACACCTGTTGCTCATTAGACACAATGTTGCTTTAATTTGTTACAAGTTCTTTTAATTTTTTTCAAATATTTAAATTAATTTTTTTTCTTACACATCGATGAACTTAATAAATACGCGTTATCGACGATCCACTCTGAATGATTTAGCGAATCATAGCGAAAGAACATCAGCGTTTTAAGAGTATTTGTCAAACTTGTCGGCGTGTACAAAAAAGTAATCTGGAGCGATCAGGCATTGCTCGCGTTTATTGTTAGAGAACTGATCGGCAAATCGAAATGATGGGCGATATCGAAATAAACGCGTCTGACTGTAGTCTGTGTGTCCCTGAACGTTACTCAGGCATGATATCTGAACAATGAGACAGACGTCACCATTGACGTGACTTCCTGTTGTGGCTTACGAAGCCCGCTGCTCTTTAATCTACGCTAGCTGATTTCGTTCCACTTCTGGCAGCTTGAGCTTCTGCATCCCTTTAACTGCTGCAATCGCAGGCCGAAAAAAGGAAACGGATAGTCCAAAGTACGAGTTCGTAAAACTCAGCAATTATCGTCATATTTCTTCAATTGGTGATTGAGAATTAAAAAATTATGATAACATTATGATGAATTAGCTAACAAAACGAAAAACGATATCTATCTGCGTTATGACTCTTTACCGCGAAGAAGGCTCGTATATAATCCAATACAATTATTTTCGAATGAAGCGAGATAAAAAAAAAGCTAGAGATAAAACGCGTATATAATTTATTAACTGATAATAATGACTGATTATAATTTATATGTTTTCTGAGCTCTCTCATTACACCGAATGAAATTTTAACGAGTCCGTAAATTACAAAGAAAAAGATGTGCGTTGAACTATTAATAATGTCGGCAGTTTATTCGACTTCTACGTTTCACATATTACCGGCGAGAATTAAATTTTCTTTTGATAAGGACTACCGCGTCGAAAGGACGTAATTACGTTAAATTTGCCGTAATTACATATAAATGAGAAATGGCTGCTCCGCGTTGCTCCGGTTATTAAACGGCATTACACCACCGCGTTTGAGCTGCTGGCGGAGGATAGAAAGTGAAGGGATAGACCGTACAAATTAAAGGAAAGTATGTGGATTCGCATGATTACGGTGCTCTATAATTGTCACGTCCGAGAGCATATAATTCCATTTGGCGTATATATTGCAATATATTTCGCAATCTTCCCGCGATGAACGTCTTTCTCTGGCGCGCTAAAATTTTCTCTACCGCCTCTTACGCGTCACCACCGATGCTCGCACGTACGTATTGCTTTTGCTACTGCTTAAAATACACTGACTGGAGTTTGGCCTGTGTATATACGCGCATCGTGCTGTAATTTTGCCGACTACTTTCTTTCCGCGATCCATGTACATCACACGTAATAATTACCGCCGCGATATGATGCCGCGGTAACAAGCCGCGTATTACGATTGCGAGGAACAATGAAAAATAATGCGTGCCCGCGCCGAAGAGAAAGTGAGTAAATTAATATTTATTACATTTCGCGGTCGCGGACAATCGATAACTGCAGCCCGAATGAATCGTCGGATTCTCTCATTAATTAACAGACTAACTCTAAAAATCAGAGTTTTCATAATCACTTTTCGAGAATGTTCTACGCTGCAATTTACCGATTTCAGGAATCAACAGTTAAGGCGAGATAATTAAGATATTAAAAATAGAGAGAGAATTAATTAGTTTAATTTTCGAAACGCGGAATATAGGTAAGCTATTGTCTTTACAGCAACATTATTTCTCATTATTCTGAACCCGTGAACTTTTCTCTCTCTCCCTTAGTCTCGATTGGCTGTCTCGTACGGTTGTTTTAAAATAGAAAGTAGTATAAAACAATGTAGAAAAAAAAAAAACGTTATAAAACAACACATACGTCATAGATTTGATTTTAGATTCTCAAACGTTATTTTTATAATCGTCTTTTACGAGAATATACATGAAAACATGCGTTATAATCTATTTATATCACTTCGATATCGGCAATTAATCGGCGTGCGAAGTATTGAAAACGAAGAGACTTTATTATTTCAATGTTCGCATCGTGAAATACAATATAAGCTATTGTCTTTTCCTGCGGCAGCGCTATCTCTCGTTACTCTGAACCACCTGTTATATGTATAATCAAAATTCGCCCCTCTCTCTCTCTCTCTCTCTCTCTCTCGCTCCTTTAAATCGACTGTCGCAGTACAGTTATTCTGAAACAGATAGAAAGTAGCGCGAAACACGTACGCAAAACGGTACGAGATAGCACATAACGTAGTCATTGATATTTCAAGTCCTTCAGTCAAATTGTGCTGACTTGTCACAATTTGTTGCACAAACTGCAGCTGATCTGCAACCGTTCTACGATTCTTTCCCGATGAAATCTCGTTAAAGGAGACGAGATCATTTTATTACCCCGTGCAATTAAGATACAGGAGAGCGTCGCTAACACGCTGAAT
The DNA here is from genome assembly GCF_001594115.1 of Trachymyrmex septentrionalis. Classification (NCBI taxonomy): domain Eukaryota; kingdom Metazoa; phylum Arthropoda; class Insecta; order Hymenoptera; family Formicidae; genus Trachymyrmex; species Trachymyrmex septentrionalis. The sequence goes on from NW_017304758.1 coordinate 4,406,175, forward strand.
GCCTGTACAGACGGGACACCGTCACGTTCACCGGGTTGTACTTTTCTTCTCGCGGTGCCCACTCTGGTGCCCCTACTCCGACCGCCTACGATGTCCCACGGCGAGCCAGTCTCCCGCGCCTTTCTTCGTGTGGCTGCGATCCGCGTGTCAGTTCGAAGGCAACCGCGGACAATAACTGACAGCCAACACCGGTCAGTCGGTTGATCTCGATGATCATCGGGGGACGACGCGATATTCCGAATCCGCGATAGTATCCGTTCGCGATACCGCGAGAGTCGTGGAAATGTGACAGTGATTCGGCGAGCCGGGTCCAACAAAATATTGGAGACGATCAGTGGTGGTCTCCGGATATCAGTGATCAATAGTTGTGCGCGTGCACAACGATTGGTGGTAATCGCTTGTGATTGTTTGTCAAATATCTCCGCGATCACGTGGGAGGAGCGGATCGATCGCTGCCACACCTTATCGGTTGCATCGGCGGGGGGTTCTTGAAATTTATCTTAAGGCTCTCTAAGTTTTAAATGATTGCAGCAGTAGCGGCAATTGTTACTTGTGACACGTTTAATGGATTAGCCTTTTAAACTGTAGATTTAAAATTCGGGAAACGTATTTTTTTTTGTGTCTCGACGACATTGATAAAAATTGTTGAACGTACGTAGCCGCAAACGCAACGTAAATTTGTTATTCGGCGGTGCTGAAATAATCGCGAGGTACAGAGGAAACGCATTCTCACCGTTCGCCGACGGAACGAGGCTTTCGATCGCGATCGATTCTTGAAATGGCGAAACGCGCCGGCTGGTATCGCGCGAAAGCGCAATATAGGAGAGGAAGCGTTGAAAAACGAGAATGAATATCCGGTTGATAAACGCATATCACACATCGGTGCGCGATATAGGAATGTGCGTGTCTGTGAGCGTGCGTGTGTACAATGTCTGTTGCAAATATACAGCATATGCTATATCGGGACGCATATTTGTTCGTTATGACTTCGCGTTCGATTATTCTACAGTAAAATGATAACGTAGACGATTCGCTAATTTATTGCTGTCAGTTTCGCGTGATGCGACACGTACGAATCTGAGTGATGTGTCGCGGATGAAATATCGATATCGGTGTTAATTTTCTCATTGAGAACACTTGTGCTTTTACTGCTGATAGAAAAATGTACAAATAAGGAAAAAGTGCCAAATACGGTCGAGCTGGATTTTAGTATTTAACAATGTTCCTTTTATGTAAATTTTAAATATCTTTCAGTTATATAAACTACTTACACCGATTATACTGTCGGACATGAAACGCAATCACAAAAACTGAAGCTGAAATAATATCGCTAATTAAATTGATCTTTAATCTAATAATGATGCTAATAAGAATCTTAAAACACTGTAAAGAATTTATTGCGAAGAATTTCACTTGGAATTTTAATCGATTTTAAATGGACGCTATTTAAATTGCCTCCAGGAAATTTCGAAACGTGATATTAGATATTTCCCTTTGATATTGAGAAGTAGGAAAATACTTGGATAGGCTCGAAGTTGCAATTTTATACGGAAATAATTGATCGCATTGTGCGTTTACGGCGGGTAATAATTAATTCCATCCAAGGGAACGGCTCCGTGTGGTTTCATTTAGTATCTTGCATGATTAAATAGATATGACCTGGTATGGGGTAGACACTTAATTCGTGAACATTTATTTTTCGTTACCAGCCCGACTAATATATCTTATGTTGACTTCTACGAAGCCAACAATCGTTTGTTTCCCGCCCATGCGGACATTCGCACATTTGTAACTAGCAAATTACTGTTTCGCTTTATTGTGAGAAAGCAGAACAGCGATTAATAAATGAAACAACTCACAAAATGGGAGCAAATCCACAGGAGTGTAACTCCTGTCCCGAGTGTAATATTCTTTTTTTATTCTCAATTCTAAACTTCTGTATAGGAAACGGAAATTTGGTTTTCTGTCTACACAGACACTCGCACTCGAGATTTGTGACTAGCAAAATTGCTGTTCCGCTTCGTACGAAAAAAAAAAAAAAAAAAAAAAAAAAAAAAAAAAAGAAATTAAAAAA
>NW_017304758.1:4408348-4409202 GCF_001594115.1 Trachymyrmex septentrionalis
CCCAACGAAGTAATACGATACAGTTTAACGGAATGAAAGCAAATCCGGCAGTGTAGCGTTCTCTCAGTGTACTCTTTTTTATTCTCAATTTTAAATTCCTACACGAAACCTTTTGAAGCGCGCGTGCGATTTATCCGTCAACCAGGACGTTCGTACGGCTAAGTAAGGTAGTGTGTTTTCGGGCACGGTAGGTTAATTCTCTCTGCGGCGATGGCTGAGCTATGTAGAGCATAAAACGGCCGATTCGCCTCGTCCGTGTTGAGGGCTAAGGAGAAAGAGAGAGAGAGAGGGAGAGAGAGAGAGGGCTGCTCGAAATAATTATCCCTTCTCGGGAGGTGGGCACGGTTCTCTCCATGATTCCGTTGTCGAAGATAATCCGCGAGAAAAGACCGCAATGTCGGCAGATATCTTCGAGTTCCAGGAGCAAACTACCGGCGATATTTGTGAAAATTACTTGAACTTGTAGCACTTTGCGAAAATGTTCTCCTCAGTGCTTCACTTCTTTAAAATTCACTCTCCATTCGTTGCAAGCAATCGTCCGCATTTTAAACATGGAGAACGCTTAACGTAGAAGAGTCCATCCAAATGTTCATTCGGGGCCTTTTCTCTCTCGAGTTTCTATTCAAATGAAAGAATTGAAAAAATGCGAAATGCCTTCGCATTTTATCAAATTTCACATTTCTTTTTTTTTTTTTTCTTTCGCGAAACGTTTACGGTTTAATTTTTTTTTTCTAAAGCCTCTTAAACGCTCCGTGCTGCACGATTCTTTTCCATAAGAGAGGAACTCGCGAAAGGCCGAGTCGCTTTGTAACTCGCATCGTAAAAAACGTGAGAAGTGCATAGGAATGGCGACA